>NW_010404295.1:2088-2801 GCF_000710305.1 Buceros rhinoceros silvestris | reverse complement strand
TGCGGGGAACTGCTCCGTTCTCTCTTCCTAGGCAGGGCCAGCTCCCGAGAAGCCCTGGAGGCAGGAGCCCGCTTTGTGCTGGTGTTGGAGGGCCCTGGAGCTGATTCATCCCTGAGAACATGGCCATGGTTTAGAGGGCCAGTTCTCTTCCTCTTCCCTGCCGTGTGGTCACAGCCTGTGGCATCTACAGACTGGCTGCAGAGATAATAGACCCGCTGTGGGGACCTGCTCCTCTCCTCCTCCTCACTGCTGAGTGGTCCATGGTGTCTCTGAAGGAGCTGTGGAGATTGTTGTCCTGCTGCGGCGATCTGCTCCGGAACCTCTTCCTGGCAGCGTTTCTCTGGCAGCGGGCAGAAGAACCCGCCTGCTTGCTGCCAGCCGCCCTGTCACTGAGGAAGGATGGGGCATGTGATGGTGCTGGGGAGGAAGAAGCCCTTTCTCCAGTTTTCAAATCTGAGCACCTGGAACAAGAAGAGTCACCTCTGTTTAGGACTGTTCTGTCCAAGCCGGTCCTGGTCTTTATATCCCCTACAGCCTTCGTGTCATAGAACCGTGGAATCTTGGAATGGTTTGGGTGGGAAGGGACCTTAAAGACCATCTAGTTCCATCTCTCCTAGAGAGATCGGGCTGCTCTAAGCTCCATCCAAGCTGGCCTTGAACAGTGCTAAGGATGGGGCATCCACAGCTTCTCTGGGCAACCTGGTCCACAGCCT
>NW_010404295.1:0-1998 GCF_000710305.1 Buceros rhinoceros silvestris | reverse complement strand
GCTGCCGGTGAACAGTGCTAAGGATGGGACATCCACAGCTTCTCTGGGCAACCTGGTCCAGAGCCTCGCCACCCTCACAGTAAAGACCTTTTCCTCAGAGCTGCTCTCAATGTGCCCTCTTGCCGTTTAAAACCGTCACCTCTCGTCCTGTCGCTACACCCCCTGGTAAAGAGTCTCTCCCCATCTTCCCTGCAGGCCCCCTGCAAGTCGTCCTGCCCGCATTGGCCAGCTTCAGGGAGCAGACAGGCAGCAGTTTCCACCAGGGCAGCAGCCTAAGGCCCAGGAGGGAGAGGGAAGGACTGATGAGGGGTGCTTCAGAGCTGACAGCGCCCAAGGACGCAGGTGGGGACTGTCTCCTGTGGCAAGAGTAGACACTCGGGAGGATGAGAAGAGTAAAGTCAGGAAAAGGAAACATTTCAACCCTGGCTATTACCTGATGTAAAACAGGAGGTAGGCTTCCTGCCCAAGAGCCGGGGTGTTGCCGTGAAGTGTCACAGATGGATCGTCCATCTTGTACCAGAGTCCATCGCTGGCCTGTCAAAAAAGACAGCGATAGCTGGAGATGAACTGAATGGTTTCTCCACAACACTACAGGCAGGAAACTACACAACAGGAATCCACCAAAACGTATCCGGTCCAGCCCCTGAGGAGACCTTCTCCCCCAGAGCTCAGCTGCCAGTAACGCTGCCATGGCAGCTGCTCTCTCCCAGCCCACCTTTAGGGCAGCTGCTCTCTCCCAGCCCACATTTTAACCCTGCTGGGGAGGAAGGAGCAGAAGTACCTTGGTGTAGCAGAAGTAGTGTCCATCTCTGCAGCTGCTACCGCTGTGCACCAGGACGGCGTATAAGGAGTACAGCAGCGGTTCTCTGTCTGACCGAGAAGAGTATGGGCCAAGATCCAAGGTCTCGGGGTACTCCACCACCTGCAGAGACCAAGGGGGCTCAGAAACCATCCTGAAAGATGATGTGAAAGAGCCTTCCAGGAGCAGGGGCCAGAGCTGTGGAAATGTACCTTTGGGGCTCATCAACACTTGGCTTTCCCTAAAGCAACATGTCCTGCTTTGGGAGACAGGAAACTGTTCTCGGCCCAAGCAGCCCTGTCAGAGCAGAGAACGTGCTTGTCTTCCCGCAGGAACCCTCCTCCCCCCAGAAGGGAACATGAAGAACAGGGACGGCTTGTGTGCTGCTGCTTTGGGCAGCCTCCTGCTCCAGGAAGGGACAGTTCCACTCCTGCTGCGTACACACCTTGCTGATCTTGCTGCCTGTGAGAGCATCACACCTCTTCAGGCACAGCGTGAGAACCCGGGGCGCACAATGGACTGTCAGCTTCTTGGTGGCGGCCACCAGCTTGTCACACCTGGAAACCAAAAGCAGAGCCGAGTGCTGCAGTGCCCCTTCTCTTGCCCCCAGAAGGTCAGACCAGCTTTCCTGGCTCACACAGCCCTGCGCTATTTCAAGGCTCTTCAGGACCATCAGGACCCCATGAAAAAAAGCTGTGTCTCATTGACATCCGTCTCACATCCACAAAGGGGTGACTGATGGCACATGACACGCAGCACCTTGGTGCAGGATCTACTCCTGATAATGTCATTAGGGATCACCTTACCTGCGGCATTTGAAGCTGTTCGCACCTTCCAGCCACTTGGGTGTCACCAAGTCCTCCAGGGCTGCGCCGATAGACAAGGCTGCCTGCCGGAGAGAGAGAGGAGAGAAAGCTCGGAGTTGGGCCAAATGCCCTCGCCCAACTTTTGCCATCCGCCCTCGCCCAAACTCTTCGAGGGCACTGAGCTGAGGAGGCCCCCAGGAGGAGGCAGAAAGAGGGTGCTGTCATGCTGAAAGATTCCCTCCACTCGCAGGGACTCCCCGGGATGTCGGGAGCTCCCTCTGGGTGTCACTGCTCAGTGCAGCTCCTGATGGTGTGTGTGGGGTCATTGACAGTGAAAACCATCTATCGGCTGGGAGCCAGGTGGGGCTTGAGTGTGGGCAAAAGGGAGAAGGA
>NW_010404294.1:42797-51542 GCF_000710305.1 Buceros rhinoceros silvestris | reverse complement strand
ATAATAATATAATTTATTCATCTCAAAAAGCATTAGCGTATGAACAGTCTTAATCAGCAGGATCCTGAAATCTAATCCTGATTATGATACATATTCATACCATAATCCTGGGTGAGACCCCTAAGTTCCACAGGTCAATTCACACATCTGTATATTATGATAAGTGACTTCAGTGAGGTATTGTGGGAGATCGGTTGTGTTCATAATACAGTTCAAAGATCAGTAGATAAGCTAATGATGTTAAGAATATTTTTTTTCTCAGATCTTATATATTGTTGAACACTGTTTCTCAGTCTGAGAAAAAAAGAGTAGCAGCTCCTCTGGGTAGCCACTCAGAAGGGCGATGGTCTATCCCATGAAGTTGTGGTATATCTAATATTAACATTGCTATGAGTTTAAACTCACATTTACCTGAATGTGTGTGCTTGGGGAAGAACATGACTGAAAATGCACAGGGAGGAAGCAGTGTAAAGAATCTCAAAAAATAAAAGTATCTTACTTTGCTCTGGGTCTCTTCTTGTTTTTTGTTAGTAGAAGCTACAAGCAAATGGAACAAATTTGTGTTCTCAGAAATACTAGAAATGCTTCACAGAGGAGTCTGAAGTGGGCTAGTTGAAGTGGGCCAGTCAAGAGGAACCCATTGACCTGCATCTTTATCCTCTATTCCCCAGTTCTTCTCATTTCCCATGTATTCTTTTTTCTCTAGCCCTGTTTACAGCCTGATAATAATTTAAAAACCTGCTTATGTTGCACAGGGAGGACAAACTGTCTCCTGGATATGTGTCACACAGCGGAGAGTGCTGTGAAGTTATAACAGGCTGAGACTTAAAAGCACACAGATGAGGCTTTTAGATGCAGCTTCATCAAGCCTCATCCAGTTCCTAGGTTTCAGAACAATTTTAATTATTGCTTGATTTTGACTCTGTTTTACACTGCCCCATGTAATTAAACTTAAAAACACTAGAGTTGTTTTTGATGCCTAATTATACATTTAATTTTGACCTTGGAAATCATCTTATGACTAGCTGTTGTACATTTTTTCTTTGCCGAGACAGATGTGAACTCTAGGTTTCATACAAACAAAAAGCTATGAGATTAAAATACATTTTTTGTTTCCTGCTCTGCATTTGTAGAACATTTTTCTTGCTTAAATAAAATGATCTGAAACATACAAAGTATATCAAAGGTGTTTAACTAAGAACTCCTGATATTAAAAATGTCTGTGTCCTCTAAGAAGAAGAAGAAAGGTTTAAGTATATGCATAAGTGAATTCTGCAGAATTACTCAAATGAAAAAGATTATTCATTATTTTAAGTGTTTGCAAGGTTGATGTACTTCTGATTAAATATCCATACTGGGTATGCTTTATAGCTTCTGCTGTTAAAATTGCACCAATTATTTGTCTGAGAGTTTATTACCATATTTTGTATCCCATGGTATTTGCAAAAATGACCTACTAGAGAAGATCTTGTTTTAAGACCTGTGTTGTTTGGGGTGGAAATCAAAACTTTTTGCATATTAATGATGGACAGTTTTTTAATTTGTGATAATTTCAGAATTTTTGTAGTAGGAAAAATATTGCCAAATGGTCAAGACTCAATATTTTGCTCGGGTGGCTGTATAATTCTCAAAAACTCTGTAGCTGCATCTTCTGGAAATTTGTTTTCCAGGTAACAGATGTAAATCTCCTGCAGCTGAAAGCTCTGTTCATAGAAGGTTAAATTTATTCTACCTTGTACCACAGTGCTGGCCTCTATAAATAATTTTATTATGTTCTTTTATAAACATTTTGGAAGAAGAAAATTCTTGGTTTAACACAATAACGTATTGTATTTTCACTACTCAAAGAATTAGATTGATTATAGTGGCATCTAAGATTGATAATACATAGATTTCTATTATGACACCCATTGTTTTAGTGCTAGACTGCAGAGGAATGCTCCCTTAAATGCATCACTGTATAAAATATTGACCTAGAGGACTTCATTATTCAAGCTGGAGAGACAGTCACTACTTAACAGTAATAAACTGTTTCTGTGTTACATCGAGAATACTTCGGAAAATATGAGAGTTGTCAAATCTCTTGAAAATCCTGTCTTTATAGTACACATGACACTAAAGCTATGGCTGTATTTTCTGCTAATAAAAGCAAAGGCACAGACAGATGTGAAGGATATCATGGTATACTGACAGGAAACTAAGAAAAATGAGTACTTTGTTGAGAAGTAGAAAAAGACACAGGCCAATGACCTTGGGAAGCTTTAACAGATATAGCTTGTCTTCTTCCCTCCCTCCCCTCCCCCCTCCCCCCTTTTTTTCACCTGATGGGGAAAATGCAAATAATGAAAAGAAGTATAAAGTGAGCATGTAAATTCTAGGTGTGTTGATTAAAATTCACCATTGTGTTTCAAAAAACCAAAAGCCACCTGAAAGACAAGAAAAAATTAGAGTGGTTATCAAAAGCACAGAAAGGTTTGTATAATTCCAGGTTTCTAATACTATCTCCAAACTTTGGTCATGCCAATGACTACTTCATATTAGTTCTTCTCCAATATTTGAGTGATTTTTCTACCAGTGTGTGGTATCCACGCTATCCACACTATCCACATTGTCCACAATGTTTGGATCCAAAAGAAGAAAATAATTCCTGCAGTGGCAGGGACTGCGGTGTTGACTCCACTCCATGTAGAACGAAAAATAAATGGTGGGAGTTTACCATCCACGATAGAAAAGAGCAGATACTTTAGCTGGCCACAAAGTTCAACCATGATTTTCAATGAGATAAAGAGGTGCTCCTTAATGATAAACAAATTAATAATACAATACCTTTGAAAGACTGAGGCACAGAAGGCATTCAGTGTCTCAGCCTTTTCCTCATTCTTGATCACTATGTTTCCCCCCACAAACAGTAGAGTATGCAGACTCTTCTTAGACCTCCTTTTACTGTTAATGTATTTAGAGAAACATTTTTCATTGTTTTTTACAGCAATAGCCAGATTAAGTTCTAGCTGGGCTTTGACCTTTCTGTTTTTCTCCCTGCACAGCCTCACAATATCCTGAGTCTTCCTGTGCGGCCCCTTCTTCCACAGGCCACAGACTTTCCTTACTGAGTTCCTGAGTTCCAGCAAAAGCTCTCTGTTCAGCAAGGTCAATCTTCTACCCTGCTGGCTTGTCTTTTGGCTCATGGGGACAGCCTGCTCCTGCACCTTCAAGATTTTCTTCTTGAAGGATGTCCAGCCCCCCTGGACATTTCACAATTAATGCAAAATTGAAAAATATGTAGTTATCCTACTGGAGTCCAAGGCAAATTATCCTTTTGCACTTGGAGAAGCATCAGAAATACATATTTTTATTTCAGTTTGTAGGTTAAGTGAATGGGAATACCTTTCTATTTACTAAACCAAGAATATAATCACAAAATGAAGAAAATCTAATTTGTAAAGAATATCCTGTATCACTTAAATTAGAGAAATACTTAATGTTTGGTAAATAGTAATTTTTTTTTTAAATTAAAATAGATAAACCCACATTCTGGGAACTGTAAGCCCCATGAGAAGCAGTAACACTGGAATAAGTATTTATAAAATTGTCAGAAAATTATTGCTGACTTTTAAAAATTGTCATTCAAGTGGTGAAAACTTTGTCTTTTGCAGAGCTATTGTGTTGTGTGACTACAAAATTTCAAGTTGCCTGTTTAATTTGAAAAACTTGGGCAAGGACACACATTTCCAACTAACCATTGCCTCACAGATCTTCCAGGTTGATCAGGCAGGAGGATAGGAATCTGGCTAACACGATCCCAACATGAAGTTTCTCTAGGAAGGGTATCATCATGTAAATGTAACTGCCTTTTTATTTATTGTTTCCTGACTTCCTCCCTTCATAGTCCATAGCTTCGAATCTCCAGACTCCGCTTTCTGAAAGTCTTTTATGCCTTTTAACGGCTGCACCACACACCTTTGATTTCTGAACGTTATTTTTGAGTCTTCTTTTCTTGCTTCAGTGCTCCCCTTTCATAACTTCAGCACCCGATCTCAGATCCTTGTGGGACTGTAGGGTCACACCTGCATCGGTTGTCCATCTTATTTTCTTCTGAATCTGGCTTTCTGGGTTTTGCACACTTACCTGACATTTCCTGCACAATACAATGACCTGATTCTTCTTTTAAAGAAGGCTTACATCCAGAGATAACACTCATTTTTCTACTGCCTACTGTATTGGGTATTCTCTTAATTTCCCCCCTTAAAGACATAATCAAATGTCTCATAAATACCAGAAGTTATGCAGGTCCAGAGAACACTCTTGAAGTAGATCCTGGTGTACCTTATGGTTAAATAATTGAAAGAATTTTAAAGTTCGGAAATAATTATTCAAATATTTTCCAAATAGTTTTTACACTTTACTCCCAACCAAAATATTACACTTGCTGAAGAAAACATATTATTTTTTCATTAATGATGGTTAAGAAAAATAATCATTGATTTGTCTTTTTTTCCACATTTTGTGGATTTGGTTTTGGTTTGGTTTTTTTCAATATTGAAATTTTAACTAAAACCTAGAATAATTCTCTGTGGATGTTCTTAACACAATAAATTCCTAACAAAGAAAAATATATTGACACAGAACTAAGGAAAATCAACTGCTGAGCTTCTCAATTTCTTTGTTTATAGATGTTCAGACCGTCTTATGGAGTTTTGTGTTGCTCTTCTGTTCGATTAAAGCTTGAATTTAGGTCAGGCCAACACATTGTTCTCACAATGCTCTTTTGATTAAGATTTTTTCTTTTTTTTTTTCCCTATCAGAAAAAAACCTGATAATATGTACTAATTGGACTTTGCTGGTTTTTCTCCTAATTCTACAACATTGTTAAGGATAAAGGGAGTCCTCTTCTAAAGGCTGAGATATCCTCATTTTGTTTGTATGTGGAAGGAGCAGACATCAGAGGGATGAGGAGGAAGGGGATGGCATAGAACAGGAAAACTGCACTTACCTAGCTAATAGAGTTCCACAGACATAAATCAATAGTTTTCTAATCTGTACCCTCGACACCTGCCCCAGACCAGTGTTTGAGAGATTTCAGCATCTCCAGAAGATGGAAGAGTCACAGGAACTACTCACAGTGACCTAATTTACTTGAAACCAATTATGGGAGAACAAGATGGAGGAGCTAAAAAGTCAGGGCAAGATACAGTCATAGACAACTTGATGCTGAGTAATTGTTAGGGAGATCATGCTCCAACACAGCCTAATGTGATCTTATTGCAGACCCACACACGACCATGATGTCCTATCCACTGGCCATTTCTTCTACTTCTGCTTTTATGGATTTGTTGCTCAATTACTGAGCCACTTCAATCTCTTAAATGCACAAATCCTGTATCTTCTTGCTCTAGAGCACTGCTATAGTTTTGGCAAAGTTTTAACGGTTAGTCAAAGATCCGCTTCCGTGTCCTCATGTTTCTCCATGTTTCTCTAACTACAACTACCAATAATGTCACATTCCTGTCATTTGTTCCCTTTTTTTTGTCAGGATGCGGTGTGGTAGTTAATTGTTTGAGTGTAGAAACAGTAAAGCTTCTTTCTTTTTGCAATAACAGACAAGTGCTTTAATGGCACTACAGAACACTGAAATCACTGATTTCTGCAGCAACTTGCTTAGCATTGAGGGAAGGTTGTGCAGGTTGTGCAGCCTTGTTGATTTGCAAACTTTTCTATGTTCCTCTCAACTTCATCTGTTTTCATGGCTTTAATTACCACGTCTACACATAAGACACAGATTTATCTCTACCCCGATGACCTTTCCCCAGTGCTGAGATTCTTACTTTAGTTATGAAATTTCTTCTGATTATTTAAGAGACCATTGTAATCTCTGTGTATCATGCAAAAGTAAAAAAGCTTGTTTCCTACTTGAACACTGGGAGTTCAATTAAAGGAATAGTTTCCTTAAACAAATGCAAAATCCAATTCCTATGTAAATCTGTAGTCCTACTTTACATCCAGTTCAATAACAAAACAGAATTCCAAATAAAAATAATGAGTTTCTGAGTACATCCATAAAATCATTCTGAGTTTTGGTTGTATTGCCAGCCTCTGGTTTAAAGCCTCAGATGCTAAACTCCTGATGATGCTAAGTTGTTATTCTAGTCCTTCAGCCTCTTTTCTTTGGTACACACGTTTCAAAAGCTTAACATCACCTGTGATACTCCTTGTTCTTTGACTGATTCGGTGGGTACATTTAGTAAGTTAGCAAAATCAGACTGTGCTGTAGCTGAGAATTTCTGAGAAAACTTAACGGAGACTTTGTGTTCTGAATCTGACACTATCTGCAGATTGGTCAGTGTCTGACACCTCAGGAATTAAATATAGAAGCACTCGGAAGCATACACATTACAGCTCCTGCTCATGAGCAAATGCTCTGAACTATGCCTCAGTGGTGAAACAACATTTAAAAACAAGATAATAATTCCTATAAAACAATTATGTTATCATCTTCTGTTCATCTTCCAGTGTGATGCCTTGAGATTAGAAGGATCGAAGAAGTGTGATGGGTTAGATATGCAGGTGGCACAGAACATGTGGTTAAAACATGAATAGGAAGTTGTAAATGTTAAAGCTGAGAAAACAACACAGGATGGAAGCTCTTTCTTAAGTATTTTACATCACCCTTCTCATATTTCTGGTTTTGACCAGCTATTGTGACTGTAAGAAAAGTCAAATTTTATTTATTTCATTCACCACAAAATTTAATAAGAAAAACTAAACTAAGTGGCTATAACTTGTCCTTTAATTTCTCAACATGGTATACTGATTTTTTTTTATTTAGTTTGGTTCAGTGGGTTTTGCCTGTGAATTAAATATCTTCAGAGCTTCAAATTTTGAGAGGAATTAAGTGTGTAAAAGATGAAAGGAATAAACCACATCTGTGGAACTGAAAGATCAGTACCTTACACTAATTAACCTGAATATTTATCTGTGTATTCTTCAGTATCATTACTAGTTTGTGAACAAAAAAACCTGTTGGAGGTAAGGATAAACCTGTGTGCACTCTTCTTATATTTCTTTGTCAGAATGGGGGCATATTTGTGAGGTTATAGTACAAACAAATGGTGTGTTTTTCCAGTCAATCCCATGGAGGTTTGGTTCACAGATTATGAGCCAGGTCTCGATTGGATGGAAGTAAGCTAGATATGCTCCATCTGATGCACTCCAACCACTAACCGGTGCTCAGTGCACAGGGCTGAGACGGGAGTCAGTATGACACAAAGTCTCTGAAGCCTGGACAGTGTGGACATGGTGTATTCAGGATGGTTTCGTTGCACAGGTGTGAAATTGCACTGCACTGCTTGATAATTCAGACACAGCTTCAGGATGGAGCATGAGATCAGGATCAGACCCAGAGGCTAGTACTGCTCTCAGCCTGTGTGCTAATCTGCCTTTGAGTGCCTCTGCTTCTCTGACCATAGACTAAAGACAACACTTTCCTTATAAGAATCTTTGAGATCTGGAATTATGCACAGCATAACAACAAGGTGCACAGGCTGTGAGGGAAACCAGGGGAAAAGAACATGTGCAATGGCTCTCTGTGTGTCATTAAATGTGAGTGAACGTGTATGCTAAAGCGCTATACAGACAGGTCCTAGCTGCTTTGCTCTAAGGAAAGATACAAATGGTAAATATTTTTCTTTGTCAAACGGTGCCAATTTTAGGGTGTTCAGATTAGTTAGGTTGGAAAAGACCCTTAAGATGATCAGGCCCATCTGTAAACCTAATGCTACCAAGTTTCCTCAGCCATTCCTCAGCGCACTTGTGCTCCAAATCCTGCATCAGCTTCGTTGCCCTTCTCTGGACACACTCTAGTCCCTCAATGTCATTCTTAGAGACAGGGGCCAAAAACTGAACCCAGGATTCGAGATGTGGCCTCACCAGTGCCCAGTACAGGGGGACAATCACTTCCCTAGTCCTGCTGGCCATACTAGTGCTTTTACGAGCCAGGATGTCATTTGCCACCTGGGCACACTGTTGGCTCGTATTCAGAGAGCTGTCAGCCTATGAGAATGAATCTTGTCTGGTAGGTGGGACTCTGAGCTTCAATTCTGCTCATTGTTACTAGGCTGTTGAGTTGCTTTCTCCAAATCCCTTCGTGTAGCTGTACTTTTGCAGTTTTTTGTATTTGTTTTGTCCCTTCAGACTATGAGTCCTCCATGGCATGAACTGCCTCTTTTATTATTGTGTTCAAAAAGTGCTTAAAATAAATGGGACTTGGTTTTGATGCTTAATCACCACTGTAAAATGGTAAGTCAGCAATCTTTTTAATTAAGACTGTCAGTCATCTCTTTCCTTTTAGGAAACGGAATAAGAAAATGCAGATGTTCACTTTTTGCACACAAGAACATTTTATGGGCCTATATTTGTCCATTCTTTTTCAAGTAGAATGTGTTTGGAGTGAATATAGCAGTATTGTTTTCTGAGCAGGAACTCAGGTGACTTACATCTTGATTAGTTTTCATGCATCCATGACTAGAGAGTAGTCTACATGGTTGTATGAAGACTGCTTGGCTCCTGGAACTACATAAGAAAAATCTAATATTTTTTTGTTACCACCTCACCATATCAGTTTAGTTTTCTAACTGTGACCTGCAAGTCCCTCTGCAATTTTGCTGGCTAAAGTTTTTTGGATTTGTTGTAGAATTTTTCAGAAGATACTTCAATTTCTGTCTAGGATTTGGTCTTCTTCATGTGCTGGTA
>NW_010404294.1:18295-40209 GCF_000710305.1 Buceros rhinoceros silvestris | reverse complement strand
GAATAAAATGAGGAGCAGAGACATAGGATATGTTTTCTGTGGGGTAATTATATCTCAGCTAGATGTACAGGTACAGAGAACCCAAAATAGTTTGGATTTTTTTCATTGTATTATGTTGGGTTCTTGGTGATCTAATTCACTCTAAGTGGATGTATCATTATAGTGCTTTTTGAAAGGTGCCAGATTTGACAGCACAGGAGAGTGAAATCTTCTTTTCATATTATGTTTTGCTTCTTTAACAAAAAGAACTGTTTAAATATTTGTGTAGAATGCAGAATATTTTAGATGATAAAGGTAATTAAGTGGTGAAGTGGTAGTCATTGATTTGTCACTGAGTGGGGAAAAAGAGAGCTGAATAATTTATAATGAAAATGTACTGGCTTCAAGGGAATTGTGCCTTTAGACTTGTACAGGTCTGAATATGGCCCAGCGTTGTGTTGCTACACAACATAGGTTTGGGGAAGTTGCTTGGGAATTTGTAGTGACTGCATTTGCCAAAAATTATTTTAAATTAAGATAAAACAGACCGATGAGGGAGCTGGTTATTAATATGATATGGTAGAACATTGGAATATATAGAATTATTATATACCAGTGAACCTGCACAGCTAGGAAAATTGAATAGGAATAAAAGAATAAGAATCTCAATTTTTATTACATCTAAATAAACAAAAAAAATGGGGAAAATCTTAACTGGCCTTTGCAAAGGAAAAATTAAATTCTAAAACACTGGAATCTTCTCTACCTGTCAATAGAAAAAGCATAATGCTGACCAAAGAAAAAGATTAAGCAACAATTTTTAAAGAAAAGACAGTTTTGAAAAGAGAACTAAATTTATAAGTGATACATTAGCAAAGGGAAAACAAAGGATAGGAGCAAACTGCCAGATTTTGCTGATGAGAAGACGAACAGGAGAGAGACTTTATCCAGTGATTAAGATCACTGTTAGGTGATTGAGAATTAACGGCATCAAGAAGGTAGTTGAATGTGGTGTTACCGTATGTAAGAATTAGGACAGATAACAATATGCCTTTCTAGAAACACTTGATTAATTTCTGTTTACTGTTTTCCTAAGAGATATGTAAAAATAGCAAAGATTTGTAGAGGTGTCCCATGAAGAGACTTCTTTTGAGCTTGAAACATGTATATTGCAAAGTTTGTAAAGTAGACAATTAAAATGAGATGTCAATTATATGCACAAAGTATTCTTAAATAGAGTTACAATGTTCTCTTATTTACCCCTTTTAAAAATGGAACAGCTAAATACTGGATGATATATTTCACAGTGTAAATATAATTTTATTTTCAGCAGTGAAACTTATTGTCACTAGGTATCCCAGGCAGAAGACTTCTGAAGGTTAAGAGACAAAAAGTACCCAACAGACTGAAGTTCAGGCAACTCTGCTCTTGGAAGGAGGGGCAAACAGGAGACCGAAATGATTCCGGGGGTTTGAAGAGAGAGCATCAAGCTGGTTGGGCAACTTCATAAATGCAGCCATGCAGAGACAATAAAAAGCTTCCAAAAATGCAGGTGTTTTGGAGGAGACATCCACATGTCTAAGACAGTGCTGCCAAATTACTTGCTGCTTTGGGATAAATATCACAGACATATATTTTTTTAATGTTGTTACACCTGATCAAGGAGGCCCAAAACTTCTTGTGTTTAAATACACCAGGAAACAGTCCACGGTAAAGAATTTGATCCTGCAAACACTTGTAGCAGCCCTGGCTTCATTGGATTACTGTAGGAATATAAGGATTTTTCTTTTTTTTTTTTTGACATATAGAGTAAAAGCAAACAATTTGTCCTCTGAAATCTCTATTGTAAGGTGAAATGAAGCATATTCCATACTCACAAATCCCAGCACACCTAACTGGGATTTAACAGCCTCTTACAGGTGGTTTCTTCATTCAGATCAAGGTACGAAACATTGTGAGGATGGATTTAGATCTTCATTCTAGATATGCTTCCTGGAAATCAATAATATTGGGGTTCCTTGGCCTGAAGTCACTATACTGCTGCCTTTGTAAAGTGATTTGTTGTATAATTGTGTTCCTGTTGCTAATAAATGCAATTAGCAGGTGTTTAGTATTCCTATGGGTTTAGTATTCCTATGGGTTTAGTATTCCTATGTATTATCAAGACAAGTCAAAAATGAGTCTCATATAAGGAATGCGAATTTCATACCCCACTCCACTTTAATTAGTTTTTAATCTAGAACATTGGTGCTGTCTTCTGTAAGGACAGTTTTGACACAAAAGCAAAAGAGTCTTCAAAAGTGGAAATTACGCCACTTTATCTCTTTAAAACAAATGTAGAGTGAAGCTGTTTTCAAAATCGTTTATGAACAGTGATAAACTCTGTTTAAACTTGCTTATTGCACGTGAAAATTCATAGGCAGGTAGGTAAAATAGTGTGCAGTCTTTGGTTTTTTTTATTCAGGAGTCACCCTGTTAATCTGCTCCATAAACAGGAAATGACCAGAGTAATGGGTCACTAATAATAATAAGCCACCTGACAGTCACTGTATTAAAATCAGTCAATAGTAATCAGAATTATGATGAAAGGGTGAAAAATCTATTTTCTTTTATCTCTCATGATTGAGTTTGATCTTTACCTTGATGAAATTATATTGGAACACATTGTTCAAGTTGCTTAACCTTTTTGCTCCTAGACTGAGCCCCGTTTGGTGACCTTGCTTTAAAACAGAGAGAGTTCATGTTAACAAATATGGAGGTCATCCAGCCCAAAGCACATTATTTGTGTTCTAACAGTTCCATAACAAGGTGAAGTGGAGCACTCCAGAGGATAGCTATAATAGCTTTATTGCTTTTTCGTTATTAAGACCTCTTAAGATAATTGTTTTCAAAATTATAATATGAGCTTTTAAGAACTTCCAGTCTGAGCACTGATTTATGCTGTCCGTGATTCCATTTCTGCTCTGTTTCACACTGTGTTAATTTTCATTAAGTTCATTATGTTTAAGACCTCTTAAGGGATTTATTTAAAATTCATCTCTTGATTAGACACATACTATATACTTTTACTGCTGTAACAATATATATTTTTTTCCCAAATATAACAAGATCTGAGTTATGGCTGTAATGCTATTCCTCAGAGTGCCTACATCAAGTCTCTTAGTGATATTAATATGTTGCTGTAATTATTTTTTGATGCGTGTAAAACATATAGGATTTGATGAGAAAAGACATGTTTAACATAAGTGGGTTAGTGAAGCAAATCCCAGCCACACATTTTATATTGCATGCTTCTTTTAGGTACTATAGAAGATTAGATAAATTTCAAAATAGGAATTTAATACAATTTTAAAGGAGTTCCTAAAGTCAGTTCATCAGAATAACACATGTAGATGTTTAATTTCCAAAACAGCAGTTTGCAGACTGGAATAAAGCTTTTCCTAAAGCCATTAAACTTCTGCTTGACTTTAATAGCCTTTAAAATAAAAGGCAGCTACGCAACAGATGTTTCTTATTTGAAAATAGAAGACTACGTCATTATTATTATTATTATCTACTGGTAAAATGTGTATTGGATTCATTATCAATAACTGTGGTTTATATTTTATGTATGTAGGTGTAAAACATATCTGACAGAACAAAAATCTAACAATGGGAACATATTTTCAATGTTACAGGCTATAATAGTTTCTCTCATAGGATCAGGAATTAGCAAAATTAATGCAATGTATTGTGTGTGGATAAAATATAGCTTAATTTTAGAGGAAGACTGGGGTGGGGCGGGGGGAGCGGTATGCAGAAAAGATGGATAGACTGAGCTATATTTTTCCAGAGTCTTAATAGTACGTGTTTTATTTTTGGGCTAAAGCCGCAGTTAAGAGTTTCTGTCTTTTAGCCTCAGCTCCTCTCACTGAAGTTTGATGTGCTGTTTGACACCTCACTGACTGTGAAGAGGAGAGACCTTGTGAAGCCACAACGTCCCGAACACCAGGTCTCTGAGCTCGGTTGTTCCCATAGCTCCTTGTTCTCACCTTCAAGAGAACATTCTGTCATCATTATGTCGTATTATCACAAATGATACTGCTTTGTATGAAGAGTTCAAGGTGCTTGATACTGAAAGAGATTTAAAACCATATACAGAGGTTTTTTTAAAAATTAATTATCTTAAAAAAACATTTAAATTAAAGACCTGGAGAGTCTCCTGGTTTGGCTGCTATTATCTCCCCTTCCTCACATGCTCCCTCTATTATTACTTACCTTTTAAGTCACCATGCTCAATGTCTGATAGAGTCATATACATTTATTTGGTTTCTATTGAGCAACGTGGTGGTTTTAAAAAAGATTTGTATGAAATCTAAACGGAAAGAGTATGAACCTCCATGGGTAATTTTTCACTGAAAAAATGACATATTCACAAATTCTTCTATTCCATTGAAGTATCTATTCTGTGAGGCTGCCACTAATGCAATCCATTCTGATTTTTTCAAATTTTAATTCTAAGATAAATTAATTTGTATAATTCATTCAGAAAGGTAAGAGAGGCTTAAGACAGGTATCAAAGAAGTGCAACACACATTTGCCTCTTTCTTTGCCTTGAACAGTAAAGCAGCTTCTTCCACATCATGAAAATCACAAGCCACACATAGTTTGAAGCCAGTTACTGGGAGAGTACTTTGGTTTGTTGAGTTATAAGGTACCTGTGTACCACATTTAGGATGTGCAAATACCACAAAAGCGCATTCATGCTTACCCTTCTGTAGGGCAGATTCTCTTGTGGTACTTTTGAATCACTCTTCAGGTACAAGGCCTCTTAATGAAGATTAATGTGAACAGTTGAAATTCTGCCCTCCATACTTCTCCATCTGTCAGGATACCCTACAAATGCATACTCTAGGCTTCACTACACAAAGACAGTTCCAAAGTTAATGTATTTTCTCTGATCTGTACTGCATGCTACTACGACAAAAAGTGCAAGTCTGGAAACTCAGTGTTCATTGTCAGTAGGTACCCACTAGCTGCTCTCTGTAGCTGTTTTCTTGGCTCTGTGCTGCTTCTCTGAGAAGTTCGCATATTCTCTTGAGATACAGTGACTGTTGTTTTTTTTTTAAAAAAAAATCTTTGCTATTCATTAGGTAGACTTTTTAAAAAGCACTTTTTACTTAGACATGTTTAAGTCTGCATACTTTTAACTGAAAAGCTAATAAACTTTCAGAGACTTGGCTGCAGCAGCATACCTTTGGTTTATTGCACTAGTAGCTAGTAAGATACTGGTGGGGTACTAAGTGACTGATGTCGCTGTCCTTGAACAGGCAGAGGTCACCAGCATTGAGGCCATGTTGCTGAAAACACAGCTGTGCTGGGCAGGGCACGTCTCCAGGATGGCGGATCACCGCCTCCCTAAGATTGTGTTCTACGGTGAACTCGCCACCGGCTGCCGCAAGAGAAGAGCTCCAAAGAGGAGATATAAGGACTCCCTGAAACAATACCTCAGCCTTGGCCATATTGACCACCATCAGTGGTCCACCCTGGGCTCCAGTCGGGAGATTTGGAGACACACCATACATAACGCTGCTGTCTCCTTTGAGAGCACATGTAGAATCAGTCTTGAGGAGAAAAGACAGCGCAGAAAGAACCGTGCCTTGAGTATACCACCCAAAGAGACCTTCTGCTGTGCTCTTTGCAACCGGTCTTGCCTATCCTACATTGGCTTTTTCAGCCATCAGCGCGCTTGCAGTAAGCGTGGGTAAAGCCCTTCCAAAATCTTCGTCCACGAAGCCAAGCCATGATGATGATGATGATGACTTAGTTACTCAAAAAACAGTGTGAGGTGGGCCTTTAATGGTTAAAATGAGAAGCCGAACAACAGTCTTTTCAGCCTGTTCTTCCATGGGCAAAAGCAGCATGCGTTCCCTTGGAGAGCACCTGAAGGCTGTGGCTGGGATGATACTCTCACTTGGTAAAGTATCTGTACCACATCTTCCTCCCTTCAGTGCAATAGGCTCAGTGGTAGTGCATCCTCATTCACCCACCTGCAACTTTGGGAAGTTCATAGACTGATGCAAAAGAAAGCTTTGAAATAATTTTAAATAGTGAAACCAAACCAAACCAGTTCCTCCTTTGTTACTGGGAGACTCCGGGGCCAAATCTTTATGGCTTTGCTATAAAATGAGAGATGATTAAAAGACAATGTGCAGAGGTGTTCAGGTGATGATACCTGTGTTCAGTGACTGAATCTCTCGTAGCAGCTCTTTCTGTGAATTTTTAATTGGAGTTGTTGACTCCAGATCTCTAAAATAACTTATTATTAATGATACTGAAACAAAAAACAAACTACAAAATTAATTCCATCATGAGAAACAGTCCTGTCCTGTTCTGAGTAATAGAAGAACTAATTCTCTTCAGTGATTTTAATTTTCAGCTCAGTCTTTTCGAAGTAACCACTGTCCAGAGGTAACGACATATTTTTGCAGTCAGTGTCTGCTTATGGCAGTGACAGCACTGGATGGTCACAGTCACGGCCAGGGGCAGGACATAGGAAGGCTCTTGCTTGTACTTGCTCCTCTGCAGACCAAGGTCCCTGCTAAATCCTGTGTCCCACGTTGAGATGCAGTGAGTGAGAGGCCACACCTGCGAGGAGGAGCGGACAGGACAGGTGACCATATGTTGACCAACAAGGTGTTCCATCCCATAGATGTTATACCTGGTATAAGCTGAGGGTGTATAACAGTCAAGCACTCTTCTTCAATGGCCAGTGTCTGAGCAGGACTCTGTCCATTCTGCCTTTGATCCCAATCCATGCATTCCTGAATCCAGTTCCTGAATCCAGCTACTGCATCTGGTTCCTGTTTGCTGTTGAGTCCAGTCTGGGACTTTCCCAATGTCTGCCCACAACATCACCGGTGACAGGCACGTGGTGCCATCAGGGGGATGGGTTTGTATATATTTGTATATATTTCATTTTATTCTTATTATTCTCATTAAAGCAGTTTTAGTTTTCTTTTCCAACTCATCAGTCTCTCTCCCTCATTGTTGGGGAGGTCTCTCCCCAACTGTTAGGGTCACCAGTTGTGGTGGGCACCAGTTGTCACGATCGGTTGGGACGGACAACGCGACAACATCTTGTGTGCACACAAAGCCTTTATTGAAATACAAGTGCAGCAACTGTGCACTGCAACTGCAACTGCTTTCTCTCTTATCACAATGCTTTATAATCTTCTAGTACTTTGTTTATTATACGTGCCCTACTTGGATTGGTTTCAAGTGTACTCTCCTCCAATCATCTACTGACAAAGCCTCTCTGTCTACTCCTAAACGACACGCCTCCTGCTGTTGACTGACGGCAGGCTAATTCGGCTTCTTCCCTGCCGGGGTCACTCCCACACCTTATTCACATTCTCTTTCTGTTTGGGAGGGGAGAGGGGTTCAGAGAGAGCATCTGCCAGTTGTCTAGTGGCCAGCCGAGCCTAACCCATGACAATGCCATGCACTGGTTTATAAGGAGTGATGATTTTGTCCTTTGACAGAAGTACTCACTATCGTGAGTCATCTCGTTTTTTCCTTTGTACAGCAAGATGAGCTTTAGGAAGTTGGCCTGTTACCAGAACTCCTATCTGGATCTGCTTCATCACTACAAGTCTCTGCCACTGTCTTCACTGCAGGATCTGTATGTGGGTTTTAAGCAGCAAAGGTGAAACCAAAACCAACATTCTCAGTCCCTCATTTATCTTACCTGCAATCCATTTTTGGACAAGTCACCTGGTTCAGGAGCAGGTTAAAAGTTGCTTTAACCCATATCAAAGGATATTGGACTTGCTCAGTGGCTTCTATACCAAAGGATTAGGCGTGTGTATATGTCATGGAAAATATATTAAAGAAGGGATTATTCTTTTTCTTCATTAGCGGGTGTATTTCAGTAAGGACCACACAGAGAGGCTGTCATAGGTCACAGATGGCAAACAAAATTACGTAATTCCAGCATGGTGAAAGCTTTAAATTTGATTGTTTTCAAGGTGGCTCTGTGTAGCTGAAAGTCTGATAAACCCAGACTCTTTGTGCGCTTTTTAAAATACCTTTCTTCATGCATTTTACCGGTTTGTGGTTTGTTTTTTTTTTTCTCATCTGACTCTTCCCCAGTGTCTTCCTATCCAAAAATGTCAGGGAAAGGCATACTTTTACTTTATGTGCTGCAGTGTAAGCCCCTTAGTTAAATTATAACCCTAATTAAATCTTACCCCAGCGAGAGAAATATTGCACTGTCTGATTTCAGTGCTGTAGCTGCTTTGTGACACAGTAGTGCTGCACAGTAGACAATGGAGCAGTGGAAACCACAACCTTAGTGTTTGTTCTCAAACTCGTATAAAAATCATGATCCTCATGCTACTAAAACTACCTGGAGAGAATGTATTTACCTGGGTTGTGTTCTTTTCTGTCTGTGGTCAGGAGATGAATTTTAGGGGAAGAAATAAATGAACATGCACCACTGCATTAATTAGATCTGTCTTGCAAAACATGAGTTCAACGATTCCTTTGAAACATATCATTGTGGGCTAGAGCTAGGTTGGAAGAACAGCTAGTTCCTTCCTCTTCCATCGTCTCCAAAATTATTTCATACTACAAAGTTTAAAGTCTGAAGTCTTGAATTTGCACAGGAGACTTTTAGAATTGGAGAAATACAAAGGGATCTTTAAACCTGATCGTTTTTTTCTTATTTTCTTGACAGACCTGGAGATTAATCTTTCAGTTCATGTTCATTCTCAGTGCTGAGTCTGCACTTTGTATTTCACTCTGTATTTCACTATGTATTCCACATTTTATGGAGCAAGCAAAATATTGAAATTAGTAGCAAAATCCATTGACTGAGGACACCTCTGAGGAATTCCAGCATGAAAGCATGTCCAATCATTTGCTTTTTAAGTTCTGAACTGTGTGAGGGCTTTATCACTTAAGTTAGCATGGTCATCCTCTTCTTGCCTTTGCTTGTTGTGGTTTCTGTCCTTCACTGTGGTGGTTTGTTTCTTTCTCAGACAGATGGGTTAAACCACATTGTGCTTGTGGGTGACTAACTCAGTCTCCTGTGCCCTTTGCATAAATGATTTGCTGTATAGAAGGGATTTTCCTATTTCTACCCGTATTTGAGGAGCTGTGACAGAAAGGATGCTGAATAAATTGTTTAGGCTGTGGTTAGTCTCCCTATCAGAACAGGGAAACTAAGACTTGAAAAGTTTAAATGAAGTCATGGATGTAATCATGGGGATTACACCACAATGGTGGTATTATTCTGTAGAACACGAACAACCCACTTTCCAATTTAATTGGTACAGAGTTTTTGAACTTCCATCTGCCAAGATGCTGACCATCCTGATACAGTGCTCTTTCACAATATTCATGGGACCTTGCATTTTGTGTCAGTCATTATTTATTGACTCAGAAAGGGAGAGGAATGGATTTTAGCATCCAGCATTTAGTACACAGTTGTGTGATGAAAGACCTGGTCTTAACTGGGCTGAGCTGGGAGTCAGTCTTGAGTCTACAGGGAAGTTAACTAACTTAATGGTGTGTGGAGAAGGTAAGAAAGTAAAGGGAGAGGGTCAGCATGTTTGCCTTTTATTTTCAAAAGGTGTTGGTTTAGTTTTGATGTGATAGAGAAGTATTGGTATCTCATTCTCTTGCTCTTTCAGTCTCCCTCTCACGCAAATACATAAACAGATGTGCATGTCCACATACATACAAAAAGGATGAAAAAATTGTTTCTGAAATGATCAAACAATGGATTATTCCGAGCCAGATGATGATTGTAAAAGGGAATGAGTCTCATTTTACCCAAAATCCACATGGGACATAGAAACCTTCCCAGTGAAATACCACTGGAATGAAAATGTTTCTTTAAAGCTGTTGTCCATCAAATATCTCTTTCAAATGAAATATTTCATTAAAATCTTTAAATTGGTTGCATTCAGTATATTTTTAATGCTCATTTAAACTTTGAGTTTTAAGTCGACACTTAGTTACAACTTCCTTATGAGTAAAGTATATTTACTCAAAATGTACTTCCAGGCTGTTTTCCCTTATGAGAGAGTAGAAGACATTTCTCTGGGGTTAGAACCTTTGAAAATGAATAATAGAGATATTACTTTGCAAAAGTTATCTCAGCTAAGAGTAGGAAGCCTTTATCAATAAGTTAATTTCCTCATATACTAATTTCCTCTAAAAAGGTCATTCCACAGCCAGATCCACTCAAACGAGAGCACTCCATTCTGAGCTCTGTGAATTTCACTGTTCCAAAGGAGGGAAATGAAGATAAAGACTTTGGTTCCCTTGTTGCTATTTAATCTCTACACAGATTTATTTTGTCTGTTTTGTCTAATTCTAACTTTGCTCTACCTTTGTGTGTAACTTTTTGTATGTGTTTTATGTCTACTGTGAAGAACTGGAAGTCCTGACCTGGGATATCTGCACCGAATCTCCCACTTGTGGCCATGAGTATCTAACTTCTGGTGATAGCACATTATCTTTAAAAAGGGTTGACCATTTACAAAGAACATGTGTAGCTAGATTAATCTAAAGGTGAGGTATGCTCTAGACACTTTCTTCCTCATATATCTGCAGGAATAGAGAGGTTACAATCCCATAAGAAATCAATGAGAAAGTAGAGGTTTCTTTGCTGAGTTCTGGCTGGAGGGGTGAAAATTACTCAGTGGTTTGTGCAGGAGCTCAGCTGGCACCATGATCTTTCCCCAAACGTTCTCATCACCATGCAGACTGAATTAGTGATGTTATTCAGGCTGCATAATAGAGAAACCATGAGTTAGCAACAAGAGTAAATCAAACTTTTAAGCACTTTGCTTTACGATCCTTCAAACTGCACGTTTCAGGTTTACTTGCAATTTACTTGTATGATGTGATTGCAACACTTTGGATGTTCTTCAGTAGTATATCTAGCTTAGTTTAAACCAAAAGAAAGCTGATACATATACTCTAAGAGCACTCACAATATACGGAGGCCAGTTCGCTGGGGTTAGATATATTGATGCTGAGATTTGCTTCCAAATTGCATTTTTGAACTGAAATAAAATGGTAGTGTAGTTGCACTGATGTGCCAAACTGGCCCACACCAGTTACTAACCATTCCTACCCTTAAAAACCTTCAGCAGTAATAGATAGGTAATAAATAGGTAAGGCTGCTACTGTTGCACGTGAACAGTAACACCTCAGAGTATTTCTACATGAAAGCTTATTTTATTATCACTTAAGGAAGTCATTACCCTTTTATGAGTGCTTACACGCTGCTTTACAAATATGTCACTCCAGTTCCATTATAAAAGCGGCATTATTTTTGCCAGTGGATTTTATGAAGCAAGGAAAGTAGGTTGAAAGTAACGTTAGAAAAATGCTTTTGTATTTTTTTTCTCTGGAGAAGCAGAATTCATAATGTTTTCTCACATTAGATTTTTTTTTTAAATTGCCTTTTCTAAATACTGTATGCCAAGTGTAAATCATTAAAATACAGTCTGTTTAATAAACACCTTGGTTTATCTGTACAGACAAGGAAACTGCAGACATCTTTAATAGATCGGTATTTAATATGGTCTTAAGTAAAATTTACTTTTTATACTACCTGTGGTTTTGTTTCCTTCATACTCCTTTTTGGGAGACATCTTCAACATCACCCCCAAGTTAATGCCCATTTTTTAGATAGATAGGTTTTCATCTGCAAACAGAAGAACTATTGATCAAATAGAAAAAGATTACAATCGTTTTCTCTTTCAGCAAAAGACACTGATAACTTTGAGCACAGTAATTTGAGGATCCTTCTTCAAAGAATCACTCACTTAAAACTTTAGAAAGAATAGTGCTTCATTTTCTATACCTGACTTGTCAGTAAGAATATTAAGAATATTAAAAGGCTAATGTTGTCATGCTGTTGTGATAGACACCATTTTGATTGGTGGTTTAGTGGATTACATTTTAAATTCGGTTTAATTTTGTTTGGTGGTGTATTTTGTAAAGGAATTTATGAGGCGGGAGATTTTTCCTTTGGATTTAATAACAGCTTTAGATTTCCTGCAAAATTTAAAAGACAATAAATGACATAGATGTAGCATCTCTTTTTAAAAAACAAACAAAGAAAAAAGAGTAGTTTTAGAAAGTACAGTATATGCTGTCGTTCATAAAATACCCAAATACTTATCTTTATGTACAAAAAACCACAACAGAGATTAAGCTATAGTGAGCTTCTTAAATCTTTTATCATTTCATTACTGATCACTAGCTTTCCACTCAGTTTACCAAAGAGCTAGATAAGTAATGCTGTAAACAGATTTTTTAAAGGTCTCAATAAATACTCTTTTTGAACATATATGGTCATTTTCAATGATCATAATGTATTTTGTGCAGTTGATTTTGTAGTATTGAGTGCTTAGAAATACCATGAGAAATCAATTGTATCTTTCTATATAACAGTCCAACAGATAAAACTAGTAATTGTTTTACTAAATAGTTCAAAATACGGATTTGCTGTGTTATGCAAATTTAATTACTACAATCAATTAGTAAACTAAGCACTGCTGAATGAAATCTTTTAAACTGTAAAAACACTCCAATCTAGTCAATATGTGTCACCAAAAAACATAATTATGGCAGTTACCTTCTTGCATATGCATTTATGAGAGTAATTTCTCAGGTAATGTACTGTGACTCCCTACAAAAATGTTTTTGTCCTTGTAGAAAACACTCAATTTAAGAATGAAAAACACTATTTATTAACAAAAGTCTGTGCTTTCAGTGAATTACAAATGTTTTTGCATCAAGTTTTAGCAAGTAGGAGTAGGAAGGTTAGTCATTTAGAATTTTACTCCAAATCCTCAAAGAGGACTCTTGTAGGTTTAAGTCCTTTTTGCACCCTACAGTTGAAATTAAGTGGAATGTCCTTCCTCTCAGTAAATACTGAGAATCTGTATTTACCTGGAAGCCATTTGAACTTCGCTCTTCTTCCATGTTCCTCCTCTCCTGATCAAATCCAGATCACCTGGGAAGAATTTGTAATATGGTTGTTGACTGAAGGAAGGCTGGGATCAGTCACTGATTACAAACCACTCATCAATTCATTTTGAGGACAGTCAGAGTTTCTCTTGACTCCTTTGAACATTTTCTTATTTAGAGCTCAGTGTGACCGGCAGCAAAATATGTTTAACAGTCCCATTATGGCATTTCTTTGCATCTTCACAGGAAGACCAACCTGTTTATTAATATTGAACTCTGCAGTGCAGTAGTTCATCTCATGTCAGATCTGCGTATGAAAACCAAGATGTGGTTGCTCAGAGGTGCAAAGCTTTGAAAATGGGTTAGATTCAGTCAGCAAGTGTTTGATAACCTGAAAGCAGTGAAGATAAAGACATTTTTCAAAGCAAAAATACATATGTTAATATCATTCTAAACATCCTTAGGGTTGTGCTGCTAATTACATAGCTTTTTTGGAATACTACGTACTCTTCTAATCAATATCCAATTAGCAATTGCCATAGCAACTGTAAAATATAGGATGTCCTGATATGTAAGCTATGGTAACTTTTAAGACATAAAACACCAGTGGGAAATACAAAGATGTCAGAGGAAAATTTGTAAATTTTCGCTCAGTTTTTTGAGGGGAAGGAATTGATACTGCTGCGCAGTGCTCAATTTGGGGAAATAAAAATACCGCTGCTTCATTTTATATTCCTGTTTTCTCCCTGGAATGATGACTGGGACTCCATTTTTTATTTATTTGGGGTTTTTTATGTCAACAAATGAATGCAAACAGAGACTAAAGCCATAGCTCAAGAAAGCAAAAGGTTGACCTGAGGAACTTCAGGTGATCAGCCTCTCCTCAGGCCCTGGGAAGATGACAGAGCATGACTGTTCACAGGCCATGTTCATGCAAATGAGGACATTTGCCTTTTCCAACCAAGCACAAATTATGCTCAGCCAGCATAGTCACCTTCTGCTGTTGGCTAAGTGGAAAGGAACAGACCAGTGGAAATTTTTATTCCCTGTGAGGATAATACAACACTAAAACGGGTTACCCAGGAGGCTTTTGCATCTCTATCCTTGGAGGTATTCATGATGTTTTTAAATGATTTATCAACCTCAGCAGTTTCTTAAGAAAGTTTTGCCAGCCTGCTATCTTTATTTTGCTGCTTTTTACAGCATCAGAATATGCTTGTATAAAATTTCCATGGAAAATCACCCAATCATAGTCTTATTGTCTATTTTCAGACAAGTGTCTGCCTTGCCAAGAACCCCAAAGTGCTCAATTATACATTACAGTACCAAAAAATATCTGTCTTTGAAAATTTTAAACACTTTTCTTGCTCAAATTTTCCACTCTCAGTAACTATTTCCCTTCAGGGATTCTCCTTATTCATTCATTCCAAATTGTTAAGTAAGTATCCTTTGTTGTCACATTAACTAAAGTGTTACGGGTGTATCACCAAGGTGCATATGGTTTATGGAAATGGGTAGTTATGATGTTGGGTACCTTTTATATATTACCTTTTATATATTACTTTTTCTGGTTCATGCACCTTATTTAGCTATTTAAAAAATATTTTTAAGTCTTCATATTAATGACCAACTAAGAAAATTTTAAGGAAAACATACAAAAAGATAGAAAGAGCTTATCGAAGCTATGAAAAGAATATCAGTCTTGAGGTTTTGGTTATGTAGCTTTTTTTTGGTAGGATTCTGGAGGATGTGTGCTGCCCTCATGTTCCCACCTCAGGCTTAACCCTTTTAATAAGATTTACGACTTTTACCCAAAAGATCTGTGTGCTCTAGGAGATGATGTTTAATCTACTTGGTAATCTGAAACTCTCCTTATTCAAGAAGAATACTGCCCAGAAAAAATTTGTCTTTGTAGGCTTTTCTAAGAGACAATTGACAATATCAAGTTGTCTTTTTTAGTGGAACATGCACCCTATTTGTATGTATATCTGGGAAAAAATTGAAAGGAATATCTACTGTTTCTCCTCCTCCTCAAAGTACTTTATGCTAATCTTGGCATTATAGAAAATAATTAATATAAGTATAGATAAAAAACTAGCTGAACAGGGAAGGGAATTTCTAATTGGATTTTCATTAAGGAAGGAAAAAAATAATGTTAGAAGAAAGATAACTTCAACAATGAAAAAAAGCGAACTTCAGCTGATCTTTGTATCCATCATTGCTCAGAGATCAAAAATGCTGAGGAGGGGTGAAAAGTTATGGGTCAGCAGCATGGAGGACCCATGTGGAGAGCTGCTTCTGCTGAACATTGTCTTGTCTGAGTTGGGATAGTTTCTAAAATGTTGTTTCTGAGCAGATCTTGTGTCTAAGCGAGTGAACTTGTCAAGGATAAATATTAATATCTGAGAGATGATAAATGGATTTCACAGTGATGTGATGATGTGGGATTGGACACAGATGACTTAAATCTCTCAAAATTAGTCTTCTTTGTAGCCATGGTTGAAGCAATTGGGGCTTCCTGATTCTTTCAAAATAGTCCACATTTGCCTTACTTTATTACTTTTTTGTATTTCCCACTTGTTTAGACTACTGATAGTGTAGTGATACTACACTAAAATGTTACAGTTTAAAAAAGGGGTTTTTTAAAGTTCCTATGCCGTATATCTTCTCATCTTATTTTGGACTGTAATGTGGATGTCTCACTGCAGTTTTGTTAAGGGTCGAGGGATCTCAAACCGCGACAAGTTTCCATTCTGTCTACTCTTTTCATTTTCCATTTCTTGACAAACTTGTCTTTTTGAATCACAGAATGCATATTCCAAAATATAATAAAATAAGGAGGGTTTATGCACTCTTTTATATTATTTATTAATTTTGATAACAGCCGTTGAGGAAAGTAAGTCTGTAAATACAAGTTTTAGTAAACCTGATGTGGACTTCCAGACACTAAGTATTTTACAGACTGATAAAATCCAAAATTTTCAAATATATTAAAATACATTTCAAGGATTTACTGTATTTGCCAGAAATCCAGTGATGATTATTTAAATATTCTATGAATTTTCCAACAGAATACATATTCTTTCAGGCATGCAGGATTTTCCCTTTCAGATTTCACATAGTACATACCTACATTACAAATTTTGACAGGAATCAATTAAGCTTGGCTCATTTGTTTGGTTTGTTTCTTTTTAAATTTGAGGGTTTGTTTGTTGGGGTTTTTTTCCACTTGTGATGTTTTGGATTTTTTCCTCTATGTATTTTACAGCAGAGATTCTGGTTATTCTATTCTATTATTCTATTATTCAAGTGTTTTGTCCTGTGAAGTACTTTAAATTTTGATTTTAAGCTATTAGAGCACAGAGACTTTCTGTTAGCAAGCTCCTGCTTCTCTTCTTCTAGTTACGAATGTCCCTGGTCAAACCTCTCCATGTTCTCATGTATAACTAATCGTACTTCTTACTGAGGCTGTTGTTTTAGACTCCATGAACTATTTTTACTTAAGTAAACTGAAGATTTGTTTATTTAAGACCTGGATAGTCCTTTCCTGCTTTTTCAGGTTTTTTCTATGTATGTGAATGCTGTTCTTACTCACTTCCACTTCTACAAGCTGGGTGCTCTACAAGCTTGGGAAGACCCGTGGTTTTACTTAACTGCTACCTAAAGCGCCATTTTGGAGGATACTGTTGGGGTTGAATACAGATCTTCACATGCAAAAACTTCATTTTCTGCAGCCTCAGCTGATTAATAAAGATTCTTTCGAGCAAGAACCTGTTGAAGACAAGTTATAAAGCTGTTAAGAAACCCTGAAAAGCTGCATAGTCCACTCTCCTGTGCCACATGTGCGTAATTTCTGACAGACACTTGTCTAACATATCTGTAAAGGCTTCTATGAAAAACAGAAAATGCATTTTCAGTCTGTCCCACTGATTCTCTGCCTTTGCAATAGTATCTTTGTCCCAATGTCCAACTTTAATTCTCTCCCTTTTTCTCGTACTGGTGTCTCTGCCTTCTTGTGAGAGGTTTCTATGTATTTGAAAGTTATTATAATCTTCCCCCTCCACCTCTATCTGGATTATTTTGGACCAATCAAAGAGTGTCAGGCAGACCTCTGATCCTTCTCATTATTATCCTCTGGACGTTTTCTGCTCAGTCATACCCTTGCTGAGTGATGACATCTCAAACCAGAGAGAGGAATCTGATTGATGTCTGCAGCTGCTGAAATTTTTTTACGTCTCATAACATAGTCTCTGTTTCATGCACCTCGAAATAGTGTTTGCCTTTTTCAGAAGAGCAGGACTTAGATTCATAGCTATCTAATAATCAGTGATAACCTCTAGATTCTTTTCTATAGCTTGCAACAACCTGTTTTCCCAACGTGTGAGCAACCCAAATCCTGCACTTGTCCTTGCTGAGCAGGTTCTTTTTTCCCCCAGATGAGATTTCAGCATGAAAAGATTATTATGAATTCTAGTCTTTTTTAGAAAAATTGTTATTGTCAGTTTCTCAGCTTCGTGTTATCTACAAATTCATATTATTTTTTCTGTTGTTTATGTCATTAATGAAACTATTGTATGGTTCTTGACTCAGATCAGAACACACTCAAGATGTTTCCCAACAGAGTCCTTGTAGTTAAACTCATCTGTACTTCCCCAATCTCTATCATCCCCCCATCTCATCAAAGACAGTTATACTTTCCCTTTCTTAATCATCCTGTATTTCTTCTCATCTACAAGAAAACATCTTTGCCTATTCCCAAACTTCTCAACACCTCAAAACTTTTTCAATAGAAAACTCTGCTATGGCATTATTAAAGCAAAACTATCTGGAATATTGTGTAACATGTTTGAAAAAGTATTTTCATGTTGCATGATTTCTTTTGTGTCTCTATATATGATCTTCCCTAGAATATCTGTTGGTGGTTTTATGCTTAGAGTTTGGTCCACACATCTGCAGTATTTGAACCCTGTTAATTACCACTGACTGGGTGACGTGATTAACATGTCATGTGTTTTCTATTACTTTATTTGCCTTTTTCTTCAAGAAGCATGCATGTATATTACATTGTATTATTTTTCTCGAATAAGATTTGCTTCTTTAATATCAAAGAGAATTTCTGCTCAGTGCTTAAATGGATGAGAATAAGGGCCAAAAAAAAAAAAAAGTTACATTCAACTGGCAGATGTGGAGGTTTTTGAGTTTTTTGTTTTCTGTGATTATGCACATTTAGATCTAACCTGAGTCCAAGAGTGCATTTTCTCCTGTGTCTCTCTAGTGGTGAACATCTACGTTTTGTCAAAAACACTGCCCTTATTCTGAAACTTTACTGAATCTGGTCCCAGAGCACTGAACACTTTGAAGAAGAGTACCCATCACAAGGCAGGTTTCCTTAGCTCATGGATGTTCTGCTGCTGAGGTCTCAGATTGCTGAAATAAGTGGCACTTTCTAAAAGCATCTAGTGTGGCATGAAATGAAATTTGCCATCACTACCCTTGGGGTGACCAGTTCCAGCAGGAGTTTGCATCATTCTAGTATACATATCTGAACCACATCCACCTCTGTGAGGCAGGCAATATCTCATGGTTGAAAATGTCAAGTGTTACAGAGAGGTCTGGAAACATGAGAATGGATGTCTGCCCTCTATCCATCAACAGCAGGTGACCATACGTCAGTGTCAGTGATTCGCTTTTCACCCTGTGTCCTGTCCTTATTATGGATGTCTAACTGCTCTTCAACAGATTTAAGTGAAAAAAATGAGACTTCACAAAGAATAGCCTTGTTCAGACAGATATTTAGACTAATTGTCATACCCTCGAACAACACATTTATTTAGGAGGTTGATTTTGTGCATTCATGTGTCACATGTGTGTTTATGCTCTCCTATTTTTATTTCAGTAACGTACAAAGGGGAAAAAAAAGCCACATTTTCAGAAAGTTTGGCTAGCAAGACAGCTTTTCCACCACTTTTGCCCATAATAATATGATCTTGCAAACATTTACTAGGAGTAAACACTTTTGAATTTGGATCATTCACTTATTTTCTCTAACTTTGCCACTGTTACTAATGTACTTATATTATCGCTAAATCATTAGTACTTCTTTGTGCTGAAGAACCTAAAGAAGGATGAAAGAAGCTTAGTGAAATACTGACAAAGAAAGATAATTTTCAAAACTCACCTGCCTTGAGAGCATTTACCTTTATTGTTGTTTGTGGATCTGAATCCCTAAGGGTTTGTCTACACAGAGTAGCTTGATGCTATGTCATCATCATGGCTTGGCTTCATGAACGAAGATCTCGGAAGGGTTTTCCCCACGCTCACTGCAAGCGATGAGTGCACCCTTTGGGTCTGCGCGATGGATTTTTTAGGTGAGGCACAGTGTGCGCAGAACTGGCTCCACCCTTTACACCTGAGGTTCATCTGCCAGGGCCTAGTGAGCTTGGACGGTGACAGCGAAGTCCTCGGGTCGTAGATTTGGTTAGAGTATCCTTCTCTGAGATGGAGCCTTACAAGGCTAAAGGAGCTCCATCTGCCCGGGTTTGGAGTCAGAGTTGTCCTTCTCCTAGGATGGTTGCCCGAAGGCTAGTGAGCCCATCCTGCCCATGGACACACTTTGTCTGACCCTTCAGTTGAGACCTGTCTGGCTTGGGAGACCCCACCGGAGGCACATGCCACCACCAGCACAGCTCTCAACCTCACAAGGGCACAGAAGCTCCTTCCCCACAGCAAGGGGGTGCCTGTGAAAGAGTCGCTGCTCTACTTCCGGACATCACAGACCCGGGCACCGGGCAGCCAGGGCCTGCCGAGAACGGGAGTCCTGGAGGGGATGCTATGTAGAGATACTGGTTTTGCTAAATAAGTTCGTTTTAATGTGTCACGATTTAAGGCTGAGCAAAATCATGTCTTTGGAGTAATTAATGTAAGTGCAGCATAGTACATGGCATTACATTTAGGTAAAGGGGAGGGCATATCTGGTTTATCTGCACTAACACAGACACTTCTAAAAGACCTTTTCCTTATTTAGTTGTTTGTTTCAAAGGCCTGTAACTCTTAAAAAAATTATATTCTCCTTCAGGAAACTTAAGGAATGACACCCCATTTGCTGACAAACAGAATAAATGAGTTCATATTGGGCTGCTGCAACTGAACTGCTGACCCAAGCTAATTCATTTAAAGCTAACTTTGTCATCTCATATCTGCAAAGTAGATATATTGTCAGGAGAACTGTGAAGTTATTGAAATATGAACCATGATGAAAAAAGGCCCTGGGTCACCTGATCATTGAGTCACCAAAGTAGGGAGAAGACAGCTGTTGAGAAATGTGCATCCCAGAGCTAGTGTGCAGCAGCAAAGAGGCAGCAAAGTGTCAGAAGATGACTACAGACATACAGTCCAATCTCCATTTCTAAAAAGTACTGTATAGAAAACATTTGAATGCTGTACTAGCAGTCAACAATAAAATCACGGTCTAGAGACTAAGAAGTATTAATCATTCTTGAAAAAGGATATGTTGTAAGCTTTTGAAACATTGGGGCACCAGTGAAACTCTGTTTGATGTAGCCTGACTATTACGCTTAGCTATTTCTGCATTATGAATAATTTTGTATTGCGCTGTGCCCAGTGTATGCAGTATGGAAGGAAGGTTCACAGTGCTGCATTTTTCTGCTGTGCTATTGTTTTAAAAGCCACAGAATCACGGAATTATTTTGTTGGAAAAGATCTTTAAGATCACCGAGTCCAACTGTAAAGCCCTTCGATTACAATCAAATACAAAATTTTTCACGGGATTTTTAGGTGAGAAATTTGAATGATGTGACTACATGGTCTTGTTTATAAAAATATAGATAGTGATGTTGAAATATTGTTTTTAAAGAGTTGTTATTTTGTGTATTTATGCACACACATAAATACAATTTTTTTTTTAACATACTCAGTGGGATCATGATAAATATTAAAGATTTCTAAAGCAAACCTCGTACCAACTTTGAGTTGATTAACTATTGAGCTGGAGGTTAGAACTCTGGTATACATTTAAACTTTGGGAGTTAAAGATTTTGTCCATCTATTTTGAAAATATATTAAGATGCTCAATTGTTGCAGAGAGGTAATTTAGCTTAAAAAGTGGATAATTTTGCAGAAATTTAAAATATATGGAAAGGGCCTGATTTAACTCATGAATCTAATTTTTTACTAGTTTGTTTCCATCCTGTCAGAAAAGCAACAAATTTGAATAAACCTTTCCAGGAACTGAATTTATAACTTCTATAAACATCATGTTCTCTACCACTGGCTTTGCAGTTTATGGTTCAGAACAGATCTTATGATCTTTCATTCAAAACATCTCATTCTCAGAGAATTAATTGTCTTATAGATAAAGCAATCTCCAACATTAAGAGTCATCAGGATAACTTTTTGTAAGGGTCGAGGGACCGATTTACCTCGATTTACCTTAATGGAATCCCTCTGTCCTGATAGGAAGGGATTTAATAGGGAAAGCAAGAAATTCACACCTCGGTCTGCTCGGATAGCTGAAACAAACTTTAATATATATAATAAAGCCACACAACTGTATTCTATATGTATATGATTACAAACCAAAAGGGAAAGGGGAAGGGGGGAATGAAAAGAAAATGGAAAAAAAACCCAAAGTACTGAGTAGCAAATGTTTATACATAATCTGTCTTGTTCAAGGCCAAAGCTCCAGCCAGCTTTCTGGGCAGGCGACCAAGTAACGAGATAACTTTCGTTCTCTCTGGCAGGGTTGAATTCCTCTCGCGCTGGGAGGGGGGGCCATGGGTGCCCTATTCTGGGCAGGCGACCAAGTAACGAGATAACTTTCGTTCTCTCTGGCAGGGTTGAATTCCTCTCGCGCTGGGAGGGGGGGCCATGGGTGCCCTACGGGCAGCTGCTCTCAGTCCCCACAGCCTGCAGCTTATCCCGCAGGAGAGCTCAGTTCT
>NW_010404294.1:0-17943 GCF_000710305.1 Buceros rhinoceros silvestris | reverse complement strand
CCTGCCTTCACGTAACAGCTGGGAGAGCAAGTATTTCACCCGATTTAGACGAAGACTCACAGCAGTAATGTCCTAAGAGTCTGTAGATTTCAGGCAATCCCGAGGTGTGGTCCTCAGGCCTGGTTCCGATCCAGTCCCTTGGCAGAGCAGGTTCGTGGGAGGGCTCGACTCCCTGCGTGCCGCTGCCCGGGAGCTCGACGAGCGATCCGGGGGGTGCCGGCAGACCCTTGGGCTTTTGGTCTGGACGCGGCCTGCTCAGGCTGCTCCCAGGCCTGGTTTCGGCAGCCGGCAATCTGGAGGAGCTGCTGCCTGCTGCAGGGGCGGAAGTCGAGAGAGAGGCAAGTTCCTCCCTGCGTGCTGCTTTATAACCCTAACACGTAACAGTGCACCTGACCCTCTTTTAACCAATTAAATGCGGGGTCATCACACTTGCAGGGAATAATTGCTATTTGTCCAGAACTCAAAACAAGGAAGTTTCAGCCCAAACCAGGAAGTTTAGCCCAAACCGGGACACTTTTCTAGGTATAGGCTTCTTTCTGTAACATGAGAACTTATCTTTTTCTCAGTGAAGTGGTTAAGGGTCCTAGTAAGAAGATGAATAGTTATACAAAAATGTCTTTGTTCTTTCCAGAGAATAATTCTGTTAATTATTAGTCTCCATCCCAGAGCACTGTTTTGAAGTGGTATAAATTAAGTTTGTATTTCTGAATATTTGTCAGAGACTTTTTCTCTGCTACGCCCTTTATAAACCAGAAAAAAAAAAAGACAAAAACCCACCATTTTTTTTTAATTACTGTTACTGGTATTGAGAATGCATAGAATCATTTAAACAAACCACAAACTCATTTCTCACAAGTCTCATTTTGTGGTGGATGTGGTCAGCCTTATGAAATTAATCTAGATTTTTAAATTTGAAGGCTTGAGACATTTCAGTCCTTTCACCTATGTTGGGAATTTTGACATGTGGAGTTGTCGGTAACATCTTTGATTCCTCCAGGTACACCCAGCCAAATGCAAGATGTTTGAGAGCACCCTGCACATGCTGCACATCAAAACTGCATTTTTCCTCCTTCTTGGTGTTCTATTTTCTGCAGAAAATTGTATTCTATGTTTATGATCTTAATATACAGCTCAGATTCTTTCCCCCGGGAGTAAAAGTTACCACCAGCAATTTAATTGTTGTCTAAATCTTATTGGAGGCTAACGTGTATTTAAGCCTTTATATTATTCAGGCAAACTTTACCTTACAACACACTAAGTTTCTTGTAGAGATTCATGGGCTTCCAGATGACTTTTGAAGTGACTCAGTTTCGTGAATGGTCTGGTCAGCAAGCCTGACAGATTCATTTTATAACTATTCTGTTCTTAAAAACATCAGAATTAATTTACCTCTGTATTTCTAATTTTGATGTTTTTGACAGTCAAAGGTACTGTTAATAATACTCAAAAATTAGTAATATAAAAAAATTAGTATTAGTTAGAATATAAAAAATAACATTGGTTAGTACTGTACAAGTTACTAATTATAAGTTTCAAATAAAATTATAACCTCCCAACTGTGAAGAAGTGTTTTGAGGTCTGCCTTTAAAGTTTTGAGAACTGACTGGTGTTGGGTTGGAATATGAATTTCATAGGAAAAGTTGGATTCTGCTTCAGAGGGATTTTTACCACACAGTGTGTTCAAATCATACCGAATTACAACTAGAAGATGATTAGGAAATTGCACTGAAAGAATCCAGGCAAACTTTTGCTTTACAATTTAAATCTACTCTTCTGACATCTATTTTGTACTATAAAAGCATAGTAGAATAACTGTTCGAGAAGGTTAAAAATTATATACTTATACATAGTAGTAGAACAATGTGCTGCATCCCATTTGTTCCAAATGCATTAGTATTTTAATAGTTAATACTGCATAGATTCCATAGACATAATTTATTTGCACTTTTCATAATACTTCTGTCTAAGACTGTTTTGGCAAGTAGCCTCTGGACAGTAAGATTATTGAGGGACTAATACGTTTAAAAGTAGGTAAAAAGCACTTGTAGTACCATTAACTATTAATTTGTTCTTGGCTAAACTGATGATCCTTTGACACACAGAATAGTTCATATGCATCTAACAGTTAAGTATGATATATTATAGTTCAAATACATCAAATACTTTATTTCTGGGAGTAGAAACCAGAAATGCAGAAACAGAGAACTAAAAATGACAATGGGTGATGTACCCTAAACTAGTTTGAAAGGACTCCCTACCTTAAAATGGTGATAAAGTTCAGCCTTAATAGAGTAATTTGTCCTGGCATTTTTCACTCGCTGTAATAGTTGTGGTAATATTTCTTTTACGAAAGCTAGTTTTGAAGAGAAGATTCTTGCCGCTTAAAGGGGAGATGTTCAGCAAGCCTGTCCGTGCTGCTCTCTCCCTGTTAAACACTGAGCTGGCAGCCTCCAAACGTTTCTCATTCCTCCTTGTTGGAGTGGTCATTTAATGATCAAACTACAGCGCTGCTCTCTCCCTGTTAAACACTGAGCTGGCAGCCTCCAAACGTTTCTCATTCCTCCTTGTTGGAGTGGTCATTTAATGATCAAACTACAGCTTAGTCAGTATCCCGCCACAAGTTAGGCCCCGTTTCAGACTTACTGAGCTTTCAGGCGGAGTTTGTTACAGCAAACCAGCACAGCCCCCTTGGCAGCACATTGAAGAAAACAGGCCAGATTAAGGTGTGTTGTGTTGTTAGGCTCATTCCCTGCTCAAAATGTGAAGACTCCCTGCCTTTTGCCCACACCCTCTTAAACTGCAGAACATTTGTTATCCAGGGAGGTCTCTGCTGCTATTTGCTGCTCTGTTTGTATCGTATCTGAAATATTCACAAATCCGCAAGCTGAAGAATCACATGCTTCAGATGAGGATTTCATAGTCGTGTGCTCCTGCCTTGTGAACAGATAATTGAGAATTTACAAGTAAAGGTAGTTTCTTTATAAACAAGCAGCCACGTGGGCATCTTAGTTGTAGCGGCTGTTTCTTGTCCGGCCCTATGCTTGTCCACCATGCTCTTTTCAAGACCTGAGGAACAATCTGCCTTTCCAGTAATGCTCATGTCCTGATAAAGAGCAATGGTGAAGCTCCCATGCCATTCCTTTTAGGCAGAGTGCAGCCTACGTGATGAAGTACAGCTAGGAAGAGTATTATGCTGGATGCAGTGTCCTTCTATGACCTTTAATGGTCCAATCCAACCCAAACGTTTCTGCTTGTAGATCATTTATGAAGCCAAAGACTTTAATAGTAAGGCCACAAAAACCTTTTCAACTTGCTATTTTAAGTGCTCTCTATGTTTAAAAGGTATGTTCAAATAATGTAATGCTCAAGTCCTGAAAGTAAATCTTAGCTGAGGTAAGAACAGAAAATCTCAGTACAGACTCCAGCTTGTAGAATATGTGGAACATGACAACATGCTAATTGGCAGTATACAGGTTCATTAAAATGTATTTTATAATGTAATTCATGCTTTAAAATGTACCATATCTCACAAGGGACAGCTCTTCTGCAAATTCTTTTTGGCTTAATAGCTTTGTGGAAGGATTAACAGAAGTGCAGTTCATTTCGATTTCTTTTCCTGATGGCTTTTTCTTAACTTTTCGTAAACTTGACATATTATTCAAGAAAATGGTAACATCTATATGCCTAAGCACCATTTAATAAACCACGCCAATGAAGTGTAACATATTGACTCTGCTGAAGTTTTCTCCTTTTTCTGTTCTCTTTCAGTCAATATAACGAATTTTTCATGAATCATAGAATCATAGAATCATCTGGTTGGAAGAGACCTCAAAGATCATCGAGTCCAACCGTTGTCCCTGTACTGCCAGGGTCCCTACACCATGTCCCTCAGCACCAGATCCACACGGTTTTTAAACACTTCCAGGGATGGGGACTCCACCACCTCCCTAGGCAACCCGTTCCAATGCTTAATAACCCTCTCTGTAAAGAAATTTTTCCTGATATCCAACCTAAACCTCCCCTGGCGCAACTTGAGGCCATTCCCTCTCATCCTGTCATTCTCAATATCGAAGAAGAGATTGACCCCCACCTCCCTACAACTTCCCTTCAGATAATTATAGAGAGCAATAAGGTGAAGACAATCATCAAAGAATTTTTTTCACAATTTCAATGTCAATAATATGCCTTTTGTTATTTCTAGATAACATTCATAACATTCTAGATAATTTTGATATTTCTAGATAATTTTGATATTTCTAGATTTATTTTGCCCCAGATCCTTTAATTACATGGCTCTCTGCAGCAGCTGCTTCAGGGTTCCTAGTTGGACCCCTTGCAGTTGTTTCACAAAACCACTTTCTAAACTAAAAAAAGTTCTGTGTGATCACCTAGCATTTGTGTGGCAAACTTGGACTAGTCCTGAAAATACCATCAGTTATAAAAAGTGAAAAACTTAACTCAGTTACAACCAGCTTTCCATGTGGTGATGATGTACGTGGCCATGTCCTCCACAGCAGTGGCTAAAGCATTTTAATTAACACCAGCTTAGCTGCCCACTGTGATAGCTGAACATACCCTTTTTTAAGAACTTTTATTTGGGAAACGGGTTTTAGACAACACTTCAGACCTCCCAATTTTTTTTTTTTATTTTTTTTGTAAGACATTAGAGCCGATCATTCATTCTCCTTACTGTATGATCTCTCCTGAGATTTGCCAGTTCTCCTTGAATTTTCACTCATCAGTTGTTTCTGCAGCACTCTTCTGAAAATTTGCTTTCATTAATGAGGTTCGAGTCACCCCTGTGGCCTCTGCCCCATATCAGTGATTCCATCTTTCTCTCTACTTGAACCATCTTTCTTTCCAGTTTACCAAAATGTATTGTAGGCTCTAAAAATACTATTCGGCAGTGAGGTAGTACTCTTTGCAGTGGTAATATTATTGTATATTTAGATGACATTTTTTTTTAAGAGAACACAACTGATTTCTCAAGTATAGTTTTGATAGCAACACCCACTGCTTCTAAAGTTAACTATACACACTGTCTTTTGCTGTATCTTGGGAAAAGCATTCATTAAATTTATATTTATTTTACAAATTCAAGGAGTGCTGGTATGTATTTTCTTAATTGCCTATTACATGCTATGAGATGTTTAATTACTCAGTTTTTGGCCGTAGAATGGATGATCTGCATTGTTTCTTTAAGATAAAACTGCTAAGGAAATACCAGCAGAATGCATGTATGCCATTATTATGCACAATGAGCCTTTCCTCTATCTCAGCTGGCTACTTAGTATGCTGGGGTTAAAAAAAGAAACCTCCCCATGCCCCCCAAAGTCTTAATGTGTCATTTTTGGATTTCATGGGAATAGATGTCAACACTCTACAAATACAGAGAAATTAGAACTCTTTCAAGTTCTTCCAGTTGTTAAATGAAATCTACTGGCAGTGTCCTCACAGGCTGCTCTTCTGATAACAGTAGGGAACAAGCTTAATTTAAAATAACAGTGACATCTTTTTATTATACACTTGCATTCCCTAAATGTTGAGCACTCCAAGAGCATGTGTAAGAATTACACCAATTAGATGTTTACACAGTAAATGAGAACAGCCATAGTTATATTCGGATGACAAATTTGACAACATATGCTTTTGGGTGTATTGGGAGGGTTTGGAAGGAACTTACTTTGAGAGAGATTACTCCTGAGTTACCCACTATGAGCTTTCTGGCTGGAAGATGCTCTGCCCATTACAGGCACTAGAAAACTGCAGTAGATGTTCTCCTAGTCTGATGTGGGGCAATGCCTAGTTTTGTGTGACTTGTTTTTTTCATAGCTCTTCGAGATTATTCCAAAAGCGCAGGTGGCCTGACCATTCAGTTTAGAAGAACACAGATTGCTGCTCCTTAAAGCTTATTCAGTCAATGGGGCTAAACACATATCCGCAAGAGATGAGTGATATTGAGTCAGAAAAATCCCTGAAAGACCAAAAGACCAAAATAAACACATTTTTACATCCCTGACATCTGGTACTTAAGACGAAATAGAAATATAAAAAAATTGTTAAAAGCTGCTTGTTTCAAAAGTTTGATTCAAATAATAATATATTAGAATCTACTGCTATCATCAACATATTACTACAGACCAGAACTTTCACTGGAACATTCAATTTGGTAAACAAAAATATCCTTAATATAAGGTTTCATTAGGCTACACTTTAAATATGATGACTTGTTTGGAAATAGCTTGTCTGTGTAACAGAAGGAAGGTTTATATGAGCTGCACAAGGGAGCGCAGAGAACGCATTAAACAGCTGATGCTCAACTTTAAAATATGGTATATAATCAGGTATCCGGTATTGTATACACGGATTTCAGAAGGCATGGATATGCTATTTTAGCACACAATAAACATAAAAAAGGATTTAAAAGATTTATTTATTGTACTATTAACCCCTCAATCATAGTAAACTATCTTTTACCAACAAAAAGCTTATTCAATACAGTGAATGAACCTTTATCTTGACAGTTTCTGTGTGAGCCCATACAGGTACCAAACATATAGTGAATATCTGTAGACTCTTATCATGACTCAAAAGTTTTTGTAGCTTCTGTCTGATGCAGAAAACAGTTGCTTTCCTCTAAACACCAGTTGCCTTTATTTCTGTGTCAATTCTGTAAATCCTCTTAGCCAGTCACTAGGTACCAATCGCTGAATGTTATCACATGTCAATTGTCAGTCTTTTTTTGATCATCCTCTAGAGATACACAGCAAACAAGTAACTAACTGACTGCCTGACTGAAAAAGAACTTGATTTGAGTGGATAAACAATGCAACGTCTGTTATAAATAATCCTTCAGATTACCTATTTGTTTAGGAACAGAAGTTTCTTACATGTGGTAGTCAATGAGCACTTGATATCCATCTTTTGACACAGGCATGGAACTATTTAGAAGCTATCATGATTACAAAACAGAAATCAGTTATTTTTTATCTGGCCACAATTTTAATATTTCTAGTTTCCAGGCAAATCATAACTTAGGAGAACTTTTTTTTTTAGAGTTTACTAGAATAAATTAAAAAAAAAAAAACCAAAAACAAAAGCAAAACAGAAAACAACACCTTCCAGAAGAACCCAATCAAATTTATTACTCCTGAATAGGTCTGTTTCCCACAAACCGTTCTCTGGATTGAAGTGGGAATCTTCTTTATTGACTAGAATGTGATTAAATTCAAGCTCATATGTTAATCTGTTACAGAAATGATGAAGACTTTAGCAGCTAGAGGAAACTAGATTATGGACACGTGTATAACAATACCACAGTTCACCTTTTAAACTTTATATATATATATGTGTATATGTATATATATATTTAAGTGTGCTATTGCCATAAAAAAGTTCCATCTTAATGATGAAAATATAAACAGAAGTTTTTTTGAACACCCATCCTTTTTCATGGCCACAGAAAAAAGGCTCAGAATATCAGGGTTTATACTATCCCTCTTAAATACCTTCTTTTTAATACAGATTGAGTCTGAGACAGCAGATAGAAGTTTTGCTTCTTTAGAAAAAGGAGAATAAAACCCTATACAACCTCAGTTAAAGGCACCAACAATTCTCAACCACAGATCTCAGAGCACTTTGAGGAAAAAAGAACAAAAAGACAAGTATTCTACCCACAGAATAGCATATGAGGAATCTATAAGAAAGTTTCTTAATGTCATGAAGTAATAGAATGCAGTTCTGTTGCAGAAAGGGCCCCAGCACCCATAGTTCAGCCTCCTCAGCTATGCAGACCTCTCGTGGATGCCCTGGGATACTTCCAGCACCGCAAATTCTGGTAGACATTTTCTCAACTGAATTCCAAGTCCTCTGCTTGCTTTTATAAGTTCTTTTTAGTATTTTGGTCTTCACCGATGCCAGTAAAAAGCTCTGAGGTATAAGCCTATCATGTTCACCTGTCACAGTTCTGGCACACAGCACTTTCCAGCAGGACTATTGTGAGAGACTAGGATCTGAGTTGTTAAGACCAAAACACAAAATACAGCCCAGAAAAAACTCAGTGGCTGGGCAATGCGCACCAACTGTAAAGTAGATGACGCAGGCAGGTTTGGTAACACTTGCCACCTCTTCCTCTCTTATTTTTTGTGAACTTCCCAAACTCTAGATGCAGTGACTTTCTCTGCTAGGGGTTTGCCTCAGGGTAAAGCATTTTTTTTTTTCCAAGGAGGAAGTTTATATAAGATACCTAGATCTATCTGTGCCTAAGTAACACTAATGATTCATACAACTTCTTGGACCATAATAAATTAGAGAACTACATTCGTGTCAGGGATATGCCTTGTGCTGTTCCCAGAAGAAAACCAAACTGGTGTTTAAATTACACATCTGTTAGAAGCAGTTTGCACATTATGTTCAGAAAAGTCATGATTGGCAAATAAATTTGCAAAATTTATGTTTAGATATTACATATGCTCTGTTCAGATCTCTGGGGACTAAGCAGTATCTTCCTGTAAACCTACACTGTTTGCTTTAGATGAATGTGATTTCTGGCCTCCTAACCCAGGTCAAAGATATTTCCTTCTCAGAAAGCAGGAGGGAGGAAAATGTTATGTTCAGAATACAGGAGGGAACAAAAAAAAAGGAACACGATTCACAGATAGGAACAATTAATGTAGATTACAGGATCTAGGAAACTAGCAGAGAGGAGGAAGAACAAAATTCATAATTGTGTATGAAACATAGCGTAGATCTGTAAACTAAAGGATGGAGAAAGAACAAGTAGGTTTTGATGGACAAAAGATGCTTGGAGAAGTGGTGAGACAGACCAGACAAAGCAAAATGGGAATGCAGAAACTGGAAGAGAAAAATAGGATAGAGAGCAGAGCACAGCTGGCAGACAATCAAGGCGACATGGGTGTGTAGATGTTGAATCTGGGTCTTGCAAGGGGGGTAAGGTCACAGTTTGGATAAGGCTACAGGCAGAGAGGCACAGTGGACTTGAAGCCAGGATTGGAGACAACGAGGAGTAGCATCTGGAGCCTGGGGAAGAGGAATGGAATTGATCCATAAGAGTTTAGGAAACAGCATTGCCTAGCCAAGACCTTGCTTGTCATAAGTCTGTAGGAATCGAGCTGAAAAAATGATCCGAAAACTGCAAATACAATGCCACGTAGAAAGCTTTCAGCAGAGTTCATAGTTTGCCTTTAAAAAGACAAACATAATGAACAATCAAAAATCCCTCTTAAGCAATTATTTTACAAAGTGAAAACTTACTAAAGTTAAAAACTAAAGTTAAAAAACTTAACTAAAACCAAATACTCAGACTATTTCTCACAAGCTTTCTAAGAAATGTGGAGAGAGTCTACCTTGAGCAAAGTGGCTCTATACAGTGACATTCTCTTCAGATGTTAGAAATCCTGTAATTAAGGTTGTAATTGAAACCTTAATTCAACTCAGTGTGAATGCATTATAGCCTTTAATTACTTCATCATGCACTTTTTTTCCCTCTCTGCCTTATTTGGAGCAAAGGACGGTCATTACTGCGGGTCCGGTTGGTGTTATTCTTGTCAAGAAAAATGTGGGTCGTATTGCTCTGACTTATTTTTTGCCAAAAATACAAAAGGTTGAAAGGGCTGTGGCTACTGATTGAAGAAGATACGGAAAACTGTGTGATGTCTATAGCAGAGTTTGTATCTAATGGCAGAGCATATCTGTCACACCAAGTAGCATCACGTGAGGGTTCCTACATTAAGTTTTATTGAAGTTGGTATATTGATATGCAAACTACTGAGATACTAGCTTGGGTCTCAGCAGCATTGTGGCCCTAGACTTGTAAAACCAAAACTAATTAGTTGAGAAGGAGAATTCTGCTGACTCTGTCTGTGGTTAGTTCACTCAGCACCAGCTTGGATGTCATTGCATAACTCTGCTTTACAAGATGAACTGAAAAATATTTAAGCAGTCTTCTGATAGGTTATTAGTAACTGTATATGTCTTATTTTCTAATGACATCATTTGTGTGCCTACTGATTTAGAGAAACACTGAGCCCGGAATTTGAATCTGTCCAGTTCCAAAGAATATTGAAAAATCAGATGCTTCGTGTTTTAGAGCAGATAGATCAAAAGTTCGTAAATGCTGTGATGACCACACCACTAAACTTGAAGGTTGCGGAATATCAGCAATTGTCCACAAAGCACTGAGCCTTATTTACAGCACTGAGTGTCATGGAAAGGAAAAAGATAAAATTAATCTTTCTGTTAAGAAAGTAGAGTTTGGATTTAGTGTAGTAAACAGGGCACAAAATCACAGACTACTACTTATTTGGTGAGTGCTGCTCATCCTCAGACCTAAAAACGCAGAGAAAAACAATAACATATGATTATGTAATTGAAGAAAAATTACCATCATACGCACACAGGGGCGCTGAGCAAAAATATGTCAGTGTTTTGTCTTTCTTAGCACCTGAGTATTTGGGTTTGTAAATTTAATATATCAATATTTTTTTGTGAAAAATAAGAATATAAGTTAAAAGAGGCAGAAAATGCACTCACAAAGCAGCAAAATTTATAAAAATAATATTATAAAAATGCTGCCCACGGTTTTCATTACCTTGCAATGAACTGTGCTTAACTGTGTCGATGTTCGTGGACCATAATTGTTTTAATGCCAACAGCTAGAAGTAGTACCTCTAATCTAGAGAAAATAGCTCTTTATTGATTCAGATTTTTGTTTACTTCAGGATGTCCATAGACAAATTCAGTCACAAGTACATTTTCTTACAGCTCACTTTAAGACAGAAGATTTGGAACTCAATAATGTCTGAAGAAGCACTGGGATGCTTTTTCTAGAAATAGCTCATGGGCCACAACATTCCTCAGTGACCCGCACTGACTTTGAAACGAACAACTTTGCTGTTACTTACGGCACTTATTGTGCTAAAATTTTCACAGTTCTATCCAACTTTGCTAATTTTGCAGGTTTGAGTCCAATCAGTATTTAGTTGTAGGATTTCAGAATGGTGTACAAACAGTGTACACTAAATACTTTACATTATAATATATGAAATTCTTAATTGAAAACACAGAGATCTCTGTTGTCAGTTTGGTGTACTAAGGTGAAAGTCTGGTTTAATGTGTGAGAAATTAAGAAAAAAACCCTTTTTTCTATTTTTTTAATAGCAAGTTTGTTGAGTCACAGATGCATATAAGAAGATATTTTCATAACTTAAGCTGACCATGGGGACTGAGACAATATTCTACATTGCTTTTTCATTCTGTAAAAAAACCTAAATTATGGGTAATGTATTTTTAATCAGCAAGATTTTTCTGGATATATAAAAATTTGACTAGTGACCAGCTAAACAAGAATACCTTCTCCTGATCTGAAAACCAGAGTTTTCAGAGGGTCAGCGCGTCCCTAATTATAATGATGCAGTTAACACTGCTCTAATTGAAAGGTTGTGTCAGCATTTCCATTATAAAGCCATGTTTTTCATGGGTTGTAGCTCAGCTGTAAAGATTCAATCTGGGCTGAAACATGTCAAAAGACCTCATCCTGCTCCATACAGAATGCCTTCAAACTCCCAATTAAACCAGTGAGTTCTCCAGGCACTGACTATTTCAAACAAATAAGGGCAGACTTTACATGAATCATTTTACAATGCCATCATATACAAAGGATTCGCATTCAAGTAAATAATTTTGTACGTGATCTCAAAATTTGCATTTTTTCAGAATACAAGCTCACCTGAAAAATATCCCCCAAATTAGCTCATTTTGGTGCTCTGTCCTGACATCTGCTCCAGGAAATAAAACATTCAGTAAAATGTAAATGTATTAATTTACAGTGATTTAGATGTGACATTTAATGATAAAAACATTTTATGCTGTAGAGACAGAAACTTGTAAAACTGTAACAGCTATGGTAATTTCAACATCCTTCAGAGCACAGGCTAAAGAATAAAAGAAATGGTTTGCTAAATGAAGGATGACTAAAACTGTAGGGGGAAATTACATTTAAGCTATAGAGAAGTATTACACAAGGGAGTGTAAAATGAGTGATTAAAATCCACCTCACAATATCCATTTAAAAGCATGTAGAAAACATCCTGAACTGAAAGCACAGACATAAAAATAAATGCCAGTTCTGTTGAGACTTCTAATTTCACTAAAAAAACCTCCCAAAATAACCAAACTTAATTCTGAGGAAAGTCTGAGTACATGGCTGCAAAGAGGAGAAACAGGGTAGTTTGCTGATTTGCCAAAGTCTGCTCTGATCTGAAACTTTAAAATGAAAGTAACAACAGCATAGACACGAACTGATGAATAAAAGAATTTCTATTTTAAGTATTTTGTAATATCAGAAATTTAATATGACATACCCAGAAAAGGCTTAATTAAAGACCTTGATGCTTCTTTCATTGATGAGATTGGCAAGCCAATTAATTACAGTGGGAGTAAGTATGAGCATGACACCGAGGCTTTGATTTTGTCTGCACACGGAAAACAGACTTCAGGCCTCATGACCTCTGAAAGAGGCAGCTCAGGCTGGCCAGCACCTACACAGCCTGGTGGGACATAATCCATGCACGACAATGTCATGCGGTATAATCCTTCTCAGCCATGCCCAGACATGCGTATCTGAGCTGTGACTGCACTTCATAAAGCCCTTTCATCCACAGATGGTGAGTGACAACACTGGAAATGAATAGGTCTGAGCCATCGTATCTGCTGGGGGGACCATGCAAAATCCGATTTGTGGGTGCAAGGGACATGTAAAGTACAGAAAAAAGTGATCAGTACTCAGTGATTCTCTCTGTCCTGTGCTGAAGAGCTTTGCATTTTAAAGGTAGCAAGGATGTGTCTTTCGACACCTGACCAGGAGCTGCAGTGCTGCTTCACCACTCTGGGTGGCCTTTGACCATGGGTGTTCAGTGAGAGTACAGTGATGCTGCAAACCTGTATGTAAGGGAGACCTCTTCCCACAGCAAAAAACTCCCTTTTCACAAGGATCCAGATGTTTCTGCTGGTTCTTTTCAGTCCTGCAACTGCCCTCCGAGGGAGGAGATGCCCTGCAACAATGAACTGAGTTTAAGGCATGTACTTTTCTCCCTGCAGAGTTATGTTATTCGTCATTTTCATCTGTTTAGGAGATAGCAGTAGAGCTTATCAGGAACTGCTAGCACAGTCAACAAAGCACTAATGGACTAAGATATGGAGTTGTAAAGGATCTGTCATTTGACTCCCATGAAACTAGCATGGGATTTCACAAATCACCTGAATTTCTTACTGGCTTAAGAAGAAGTATAATCCAGGTACTAATTTTATAAACGTTCTGTGAACCGGCTTCCTGTGAAACTACCTCACAGCTACATTAAGCTACTGTTTAAATTCACATTTTCTTACGAACTTGAATAAAATGGAGAAGAAACCTTTGGGTTAAGGGGAGCAATTTCATGAGTCTGTGACTGCACGAGGTCTTACTAACCATCTGGATTTTCCCTCGTGGAAAACTGTATTTTAAATTCTGTAATTCTGAGACCAGTAATCCAGTTATGCTAAACAACTTTTTTTTTTCCTTTGGTGTTCTAATTTTGCCATTATGTTGGTGCAACCATTCCTATAGTAAAGATGTTTTCAAGCTACAGAGTCATAAATTAAAAAGAGAATTTATGCATTTCAGTGTATAAAGAATGAAAATACATTATTAAGTGTGAAAGACATTAGAATGAGGTCGATTATTCCAGAATTACAATGGCATATTATTTTTAATAGCTTCAAACCAAATACTCAGTTCATTTCAAAATACAAAGCTAAGATGACTTGATAACGAAACAATTTACCGGAACCGCAATAACAATAATAATATACTTGAGTAGCTCTTACAGGGCCCAGAAGTAAAGACAATGTTAAAAGACACACTGCTCTCTGCTGCCGAGTAACTGTTCTGTTCCTGGTATAGAACTGGCTTTTTTAGCATGACTGAGTAGCTATTGGAGAACATGAATTTCCAGTTTAAAAATTCATAGGGATACTGTTTAGTCACAGTAAGGGTTACGCTTTCAGAACCCACTACGAGGAACTGCACTTCTGCCTTTGGGCAATTAAATTCTGCATTCTTAAATCCCCTCCCTAAAATTAATTAGTTGTTGTAGGTGGTATTCGACAGTTGCACCACTGAGGTGGTTATACTTCTCTGATGGATACACACGTCACTTTAATTCGTGAAGCTATTTGGGATTTATTTGCATTAATATTAAAATAAAAAGTTAAGTGAACAGTCCAAAATAAATAAAACAAAGCAATACAACTCTCCTGTTGTGAACTACACCAGCTCACTAGATGACAATCTGGCTTCGTAATCTGGTTTTCAGATGTTTGCTAATTACAGCATTAGCAGATCCAATTCCTACATGAAAAGACAATGTAAAGTATTTAGAAAAGGTAACCAGGGTCCTGCCTTCGGATACAGGCCGGGTGGATGAGCCAAACTGTTCATTCCTGGATTCTCCTTCAAAGTCTGTGCTGGTTGTTATGACTTGGGAGATTTTTGTTATACTTTTGTGTAACTGTTGCCATATTTACTGGGGCAGTAAATTTTTCAGTTAGATTTGGTCCTTTGAACCTGGTACTGTGATGACTTGCATGTGTCCTGGCCTGTAAGTCAATCTTATCCCTCTCATTTGCATTACTAGGCCTAACTATCGGAGAAGATGTTCCTCATTTCATTTTCTGAGTTATTTCCCTTTATTTCTCATAAATGCGTGTATATTCCCATTCTGATTTTCTGATGTGATTCAAACTGGTAGTTGGGATTCATCCCTAATTCTCTGCAGCATGTTCTTGCCTTACCTGTTTGTCCATGACAGCCAAGGATAGTCCTCCAGGGAATCTGTAGATGGTTCTTCTGTCTGATGGACAGTATAGCAAACAACACATTACAAGATACGTCAAAATTTGCAAATAGCGATTCTCATCTTCAGATCATCCCAAAACTCTGTAGTAGTTTGCCAGGAACATCTAGATTTTGTACGTAAAAGCAACTGGGTCTCTTCTGAAGTCTCCTAGACAATTTGGGAATTCCTGAAGCTACAGGATTTGATCCTGGTGTTAAATCCTTTGTTTTTTCCACCTTACTCGTTCAGTGTACACTTAACAACATTTTTGGATCCTAACCTTAAGACACGTTTATGCTCTGCACTGTGGTTGCAAATTTGTTTTGGTATTTACTAAGACATATATCCAATTAAGTTTATTTGCCACAAGAAACTACTGTCCCTGAGATGCATTAGATATTCTCATCCTTTTTATAGAGACTGTCAGAGCTTCACTAATTCCCACTGTAGCCACTTAGATGTGGTACTTATTGATGTGATGTTTCCTAACAGCTCGTGATTAGACCAAATATTCACCTTGCAGCAAGAGCTGAACTGATGTAAAAATTTCTTCAAAAGGTCTCTTTTAAGTGCAACTTTTCTCTTTGAGTATACTTTCTCTGTTAATAAGGGCTGCACTGAAATAATTTGCTTTCTATCTTTGGTTGTGTGCTGATTTTTGACTATCTCTTAAAGCACTGCATTGCCTGTTTGAGAAAGTGTAGTCACCTAAAACTAATAACTTTTTTCAGGACTCACTCTTCCAAAAGGCCAAAAACATTTTGTGCAAAGTCTGTTCTTTGGGAGAAAGATTGTGACTAGCGGGCAGCACCTTTGGCAGCAGGAATGCCTGTTTGAGAAAGTGTAGTCACCTAAAACTAATAACTTTTTTCAGGACTCACTCTTCCAAAAGGCCAAAAACATTTTGTGCAAAGTCTGTTCTTTGGGAGAAAGATTGTGACTAGCGGGCAGCACCTTTGGCAACAGGAATATACAAGAGTGACTTCAAACCAAGAAAAAGGTGTCAAAAACCTTCGCAAACAGGGAGAGTGGGTCTAAGACAAGAGTCGCGGAATTAACCTCCATTACACATAAATATGATGGAATGCACTAACAAAAAAAAAAAAATCTGTTTTCAGGTAAGGTAATTCCCATGGTAATGGGAAACTACATCTATTAATAGCCCTTAATAGCTGCATGCAGCAGCCACCAAGAGATGCAGCTATGAGAAGAAAAACCATAACTCTTCAACAGATAAGGAAGTTCTGTCCAATTAAGGTAGAAAACTGTGAGACAGGGTTGAACACGGGAAATTAAGGTTAGATATAAGGATTTATTTTCATTTTATGTTATATCTACCATGAGGGTGGTCAAACACCGAAGCAGGTTGCCCAGAGATGTTGTGGGCCCTCCATTTCTGGAGCTGTTGAAGACTTGACTGGGCACATCCCTGATCAACTTGCTCTAACTAGAAATGCCTTCTGCAGGCTATTAGATCTGGCAGCTTCTGGAGCTCCCTTCTAAGTGAAGCCATTCTATCCCTTTGTAACCTATAGATAGGCAAACCTCTTTTTTTAATTTTTAACATGTGTCACAGTCACGTGTCATGGTCAATATCTGCTTTCCTGATTGCTCTGTTTTTTTTCTTTCCAAATAAAATTTGCTGCACTTTAGGCACAATTTTTTTTTCGTATGAAGTTCATCTCCTCTTGTTTTTTGAGGGCATTCTCTCAACGACTTCTCCTATGAGGTGGAATTGCATACTCCACCTGGTAATCCTATCTTTATTGTTCTTAAAACTACTCAGAGTGTCAAAAACAAAAATCTATTTCCTCTCAGCTTCTAAATTTCAGGTAAAAGGGAAAAAGGGATAAATAAAAAGTACTTCTCTAAAGCCTCATTGTATCTGGAGTCATAATATTCATCAGACACTTATCAGTTGCTCTAATGCTTCAGGTATTATTCTTCACAACAACTCTCTCTGATGTCTCATTCTTTCTCCCCAGTGAGGTATTAAAAAGCCTCTCCACCCACTCATTTTACTACTCACTTTTCTACATACATTTGTGGCTGTCTACAGACTTGCTTCATACTTCCACAGTCTTCCTGCAACTGATCCGGATTTCTACTGGTTGAGGCTCTTTTACAGTGCACATTTTTAGTACCAATCTGTGTTTCACTTTAATCACACTGTTCCCCACGTTTTAGGGATCAGCCTGCTGCGACTGTAGTAGTATAAAAGGAGTACCTACAAACTTCTGCAGCAATGCCTCACATGCAACCAGCTGCCTTCCAGGTGATCACTGAGGGGCCCTCTGGGCTCTTGCATTCTATAACTTGTGCCATAAATTCCACTGTTAACTTAAAAACAGCTTGGTTATCAAACTGGGAGCATTTCAAACCATTTCCCGCTTTAAGAACATGTTATCTGTCTACATTCCTTTCCACAGAGAGCATAAAATTGGACAAGTCAGTCCTGCCTCTTCTTGTCCCATTCTGCTTATGGATTCTTCTACCCAGCTACATGATGTTCAGGATGAAAATACTGCTGTGAAGCTTTCAGCAAGAGCAGAAAAATTCTGCTGTTGATATCCCTTTTTTTTATGAAAAGCAGTGGGCCAACAGTTGTACAAAGGTCTCCAAGGTTACTCTGTCAGTATGAAATTTTTAAAGAGGGCAGAGATAGGTCTGTTTTTTCCATAGACTATCAGACTCACAGAACATCTCCTTACCAGCCAGGATCCCATCTCATGGTGCTGAGGAAAGGTCCACACCTTTTTCTTAAAACTCTTGGAGAACGCTTTGATACAGTTCTTGGATCCTATTCGTACACCAGTTTTCTTGTTGGTTTGAGGAGGTTTTTTCCCTTTTTTTTTTTTTTCACTCTAAGACCTTTCCAGGCCTATAGAACAAAGGGACATTGAGGAGGACAAAAGCCACCTGTCTGATATAATATATATATGTCTGATATAATTTCTAGCAGGCCTGGAATAATTAAAGATCCTTGCTGAAGATTTTGTTACCAGTTTTAAATCCTATTATTTATTATAATTTTTATTATTTTTATTTC
>NW_010404293.1:0-12121 GCF_000710305.1 Buceros rhinoceros silvestris | reverse complement strand
CTTTTCTGCGGTGTCCAAAGGTTGCGCTGGGCTGTTCTAAAGCCAGGCTGATGCTAATCCGTTTTAGGAGTACCGTGACAAATTTAAGGCGACCTCTGCTCCCAGGAGGTATAATAAAATGTTGGTGTATGATGAGTTAGTCTTTTCTAAAGGTGTCTTGTTTCAGTGCCGGGAGTAGATTTTCCTTTACAGGGATACGTAAGAGTAGTCGTATTTGATCTGCTCTCTGAAAACTGCTGAATTGTCTCAAGAAGAGTAGAGCGAGGTAGTGACCTAAAATACTGAGTGATGAGGGGTTTTGAGAGTCACAGGTATCGCCTCATTTAGCAGCTCTCTTTCATAAGCTTTACCAGTTCTCCTGATGAGTTCTGCAAAGTTTCAGTATTTCTGACTTCCTGTACTGAGGGATGCCTAGCATAACCTTAAACCCTGAGCAGCAGTGCTACTTTTTATTTGATCTGAACCTCTTTCTGATTTGATCTCATGTCCCTTCAGGTTTTTTTTGCTTTAAAGAACAATTGAGTAGTTGGTATCTTTTTATAAATACTCGCAATTCCCATCATATTTACTCCGAGTTATAAAAAAGCTTTAAATTCTTTTGTTCTTTATATGTACCCTATGCTTGCAGTATGTCTCCTGAGCTGGAGTGCAGTGCTCGTTGTCCCAAGCTTGTTTTTTGGCTCCTAAAAGCTTGCATTCTCTTCTGTGTCGGTTATAAACACGTAGCCTGAAGTCTCTGGCTGGTTTGTTTGTGTTTAGCTGCACACAAGTTTTTCTATAGGGAACTTAAGCTTATGGGACCTGTGTGGCATTTTAGTTTATAATTTCCATTAAAAATGCTTTTAAATGTTCTTTGAAGGTACTTTACAGAGATCTTGGAAAAACAGTGAAATATGCAGTTTACGATTAGTAGGAGGAAACTGAACATGGAGTTTGATTTGCTTACATAATGAGTCTGTGATTTTTTTTGGAGTCCTATGCCTGTGCATGTAAATCTGATAGACTGAGAAGACTCCTAGCCTCTGGTAACTTGTTTTTAGAACTGCAATACTTGATGCAGACGAGACTGGCAAATATTGCAATATTGTAGTGCACAAGCCATGACAGAATACACACTTAGTGCATGCTTTAACATGTTTTAATCATATCAAAACTCTTTAAAGACACTTTTCATCAGTGTTATTGATTGACCAAGTGCATTTTTGTTTGGTTGGTTTTTTTACCCACCAGTGAAATCTGGGGGCAGAGGAGGAGGAATCAAGGAGAATGAAAAGCATGTGTGGGCTTTTTTCTTAAGGAAGAAGCTTAGATTTTTCCGGGTATACACATTATCCTTCGAATACAACAGTGGCTTTGTTACAATTTTTCTTGGAGTGTTTAGAGTGCCATTGAATGCTAGGTGACAGAAGATGATAGGAAGGTAGAATAACAGGGTTTTTTTTTATTTTCCACCTCAAATAGGAATTAGGGATGCTTTAACTGGATTTATCATTCCTCCTGCCATGTGCTTAATGCAGCTCTTCACAGAACCCCATGTCTGAGCTACTGTCTCTTTTTTTTTTAGCCAACAGTAATGAATAAGGCCTTGCCAGCATCTATAAAAGATAGGAAGGACATATGCTGTTCACTTTTTATGACCTGACTGTGATACCCAGGACCTCTGCAAGTTGCCTGTATCACCCAGGAGGTGTGTAGTGAATCTGGGCACAGAACCCTGCAGTCCTGGCTCCTAGTCTTTACTGTGCTCACTCTTGAAGCGCACCAGGGTTGATTGTGTTCAAATAAATCGTGAAGGGTACTTGTCTTGACGAATCCATCCTTCTGTATGTGGTTGCAGGAGGAAAATCGAGTTCAATGCTCTGTATCTTTTGACTGTAGCAGGATACATGTCACAGGATCACATAATTGTTTTGGTTGGAAGAGACCTTTAAGACTGAGTCCAACTGTTCACTGTGCACTGCCAGGTCACCACTAAACCATGTCCTTAAGCACCACATCTATTTCCTATTATCCAGCCTAAATCTTCCCTGGGGCAACTTGGGACCATTTAATCTTGTCCTATCACTTTTTACTTGGGAGAATAGACCAACCTCCACCTCAGCTCTTTTCAGGTAGTTGTAGAGAGCGATAAGGTCTCCCCTCAGCCTCCTTCTCTCCAGGCTAAACAACCCCATTCATGTGACATGTTTGTCAGCTACAGCATGTCGCATTCATATGTTGGGGATTCAAGTATCTACTGAAGTCCTGGTTTCTAGTTCCTCTGTGACTGTAGCTCCACTTTGGTGTACTGTTATTTCCAGCTGTGCAGCTATTTAATGAGCTTGTTTCTAATGCCCTTTGGAAATATTATCCAATAAACTTCACGTTGGATTCATAGAATTTCAGGTGGTTGATATTTGGTCACTAATATTGTTGGTCTCCTATGAAATGTGGAGTATGAGTGGCTGTAGTAGGAGTGGTGATGCACTGAGGTTTATGTAGTTTGTGTGGTTGCAGTACCCAGATATCACATGCAGACCACTTAATTTTCCCTGCGGTTCTGTGAGGAATACTGGTTACAAAGTAAAGCTTATGTGTTTCATCGTGGGGGAGCGGGTGGGGAGAAGGGAATCTTTAACTTGGTAAACCAATTGCAGCCCAATTTGACAGGGATAGAGGTTTTTAAAACATGATTCGAAAGCTTTTGGGTAGTTCCTTTTACTTCTTTGAAACAACTTTTTTGTGCCAAAAGGGGTAAGGCCTTTCTAGCATTCACACTGAGGGAACAACCAGTGAGAATTGCACTCTTGTGCATCAGTAATATGTGCATGGGAGCTGATCCTTCAGGCAGTGCTCTGCAGAAAGCGAGTTGTGGACTGCACGGTTCCTGCTGGGCTGCTGAAATCTGGCTTGGTTTGTGAATTCTTTTCCCCCTCTGCTGCCATTCAGGCTGTTTCCCTGTGTTTTGTTTCTCTTGCAGGACAGAATGCAGTGTGAAAACTTTTTGAAAGGCACTGAGAAGTCCAAGTAGATCATTCATTGCTGAAGGTTATTAGGGATGAGGTCCCCTGTTTAACTTTTTTGCTCTTCCTTAGCATGCATTCTAAAAGTATGGCACTTGTGCACTTATTTGATGCTTTCCTAAAACAACGGTGAGTAAGCCAAGCTGTTGCGGAATGGTAACACAGTCTTGACTAAAATGCTGAGAGACCCTTTCTCTTCCCTATCAGGTCTGGTGGCTAAGCTGCACACATGAAAGACCTTTAAACTCCTTTGCATGGGTCAGGATGGTGGGATATCCTTGGAACTGCCTTATCCACCCAATTCATTGTTCAACGTTTCTGCCTGACTTCATGCATGAAGTGAAGAGAGTGAATTATCACTGATCTAGTTTTTGTTTCTGAGAGATGGGCAATTAAGTAATTTAGATTTCCTAAATTCTGCTTCTGCTTGCTCCTGATAAAGCAGTATCAAACTTCCGAGCCTGCAAATAACTAACGCAAACAGAAGTGCCAGTTTTCTAATTCAAAGGCACTGATGGACAAGATAGAAATAACTCTCGTCTATGTACTTTTGCACAACACTTCTTTGTGGGATTGTTCAGCTTTTTATTTTTTTTTTTTTATACTTTGAAAATTATTCCCATTCTGCTGTGAGTGCTAGAACTCTTCATGGTCTGGTGATCTTCTACCTGTAATGAAAGTCCTTTCTCTGGCAGAACTAAGCATTCTGAATTACCTCTCACTACTTTCTGTTCATGAGTTTCTTTTGCTGAATAACCTTTAAACTTGGCTTTGAAGCTTGTGCCCAGTTTTCCGTTTCTAAATTCTGTCTTGTTTTTGATGTGTTGATGTGTTAACCTGTGTTTTATCTCTTTTTCAGTTCTTCTTACTTGTTGCACGGGGAGTTTTTCTCTCTAAAGTTTTCTCCAAAAATTCTTTTGAAGCTCACCAAAAAAACCCCCAAACAAACCCCAAACCAATTTCCCTGCTTTTGGTAGTGTTTGCTGGTAATTTTGTTTTTTAGAGGTTGGGTTTTTTTGGGCATAGATTTATATTCAAATAGAATGCAGAGCCAAGTTCAAGGGTGCTTGAGAAATAAAAAGCGTTTTCCATGCAAATATGAACCCCAGCTTCTTGCTATCTTACGAGAGTTTTGTTGATAGGCAAATTGTTTACAAGAAAAAATAAGTAGAGATTTTATACATTTTGAACAAAGTGATATATGTATTTAATAAAAAAGGCCTGATGGTAATATTGTTTGCTTGATTGTGTATTAAATTAAAAAACCCTTTGTATTCCATATGTAATTTTTTAACCAAACTACACGTGCTCACAACATACAGGTTTCTGGAGTGTAGGTGCTTCTTTCTACTCTTTTTTTAAATTTTATTTTGTGTTTCAGTACTAGGTCTTGTATATCCTGGTGTTTGTTCGTTTTTCTGTATTGCATGTGCCACACAGGATTCCTTTCAACTAAGATAACCTACTTTAAAGGATCCCTGCTGAGAAGCATACTTAAAAGCCTACAAGCTCAATTAAAACATTAAAATTGTATTTGTGTAGATCATACTCAGCCTGACGCTTTTGCATGTTTGCATGGAGTTATTTCCTAATGCAAAAATTGCTCTTCTAACCTTAGTCAGGTAGTTCAAGATATTAATGCTGTGATAAACCATGTACCAGGGTTTTTTGTTACCTTAAAGCCCCAACAAAATAATCCTTGGGTAACACACTTTCATTAGAAATTTAAAATCGGGTTGAATCAAGTATTTTAGCTGCTGAGAGCATGAGATACTTGTGGCCTTGTAAACTACAAGGCCAATACTACTGTCAATACATGGAACTGCCGGTGTTGTTTAAGTGTTGGTGAGACGCCCCTCCAGAGAGCAGCAGCTGGTGTGTGCAGGTGGAGTGCAGTTCTGGGGTATCCTGTCTTTCTGTGAAAAGTGTAAGCTTATGTTTTGTGTTTTGAGGAGAGAATCTGTTTTTAAGTCTTTGCAATTTGTTTATTTTGGAAACTGGGAACTGGGCATGTAAAAGGCTTTGTGTATCTCTATTCTCCACAAGACTTTTGCTGCTGCAGTTGAGTTTTTATTGCATATATCCAGCCTTACGTATTTCTGCCACCTCTGGGTTGTCACTTGTTGACTGATCAAAAGAGCGGTCTGTTGCAGAGGTAGTTCATTTGGAAAAAACCCCTTTGCTCTGGAATTGTTGGTCACTAAGGTTTCTGGCACAGCATCTTCTAGTGTTTCAGTGGTTTGAAGTAAATGCAGGAATAAGCTTCAAAACCTGCTCTGTGTGCTGTAGTCCAGTGATAGTTTGGCAGCAACAGCCGGTCTTCTTCCCCTGTGATTTATTCCTACTATATGCTGCCACTTGGTTGTACCAATACAGTTGATTGTGGTATTACTTGGTAACCTCAGTGAAACAACAACTCAACCTCTTTCAGTATGTGGTGAGCATGCTGCTTGAGTGGGAAGGGGAAACAGGGTTTGGAAACTTCTGATGGCAGCCTTGCTGCTGGACCTTGCTGCTGGAGAGACTGTGACAGCGTCTCAAAGCAGGTAGTTATCTGCTCTCCAGGGAGAGCAGCAGTAGGGACTAGGATGGCGAGTTAAAATTGCGTCTTCAGGTAGAACAGCGTTATGGTATTGAAATACATCTGCTTCTCTGTCATTGTTTGCTTGTAGCTCTTAGACTGTGTTCAGAAATACGTTGTATTTAATGCTGCCAGTGTTCAATCTCTATTAATAATATAATGCTAAAAATGTTTAATTTGTAATGTTATAAGTAATACTATATTAAAAGGGGTTTCAACTTCGGGTTTGCAAACTGCAAGTAATGTTTCTAAGCCTCCAATTTGACAGAACTTACCTTCCCCCCTCCTCCTATTCTTGCTCTGTTAGGTGAAAATCTTAGTGCAACTGTTCTGGAATAATATCTGCAGTCCTGCTGTCAGCTTTTGTGCTCAGTACTGTTCTTCATTTACTGATTACCTTGCCAATATGCAGTTGCATACACATATCTCTTTACATTTGACCGGAGCCCTGAAATGGGATGACTGATTTTACTGATGCACTATGAAGCTCACATGTATGCTTTTCTGCTAAAGTTCAGATTTCTGCTATATTTTATTTCAGGTGATTCATGTTGTTTTAGAAATGTTATGCTTTTTGAAAACAACAGGAATAAACTGCTTCTGCATCTTCCTTCAAATTCTTCCTCTCCAGTCCTGCTGGATCTTTCTGAAACAAGGTTTCTGCACCGCTTCCCACCGATTGGTCTTCAGTGGTGCGTGTGCCTGTCATGCATTGGTAGTTCTTAAGCATCTGTGTTACAGTGACCACAGTTGATATCGCTTGAGTTGCCTGTTGCAGCTTTGTGCCAAAGCTTAAGGTAGTCTATTTTCACTTAGTACAGAAGAAATCATGTGTGCTGCCAGTTGAAAGACAGCAATGTGTGGACACAGAAAAAGACTTTGTCAAACAGGACAAAGCTGAGCTGTAAGTGGTAATAAGTTGATTTGTTTGGATGGTCTTGAAGAGGAAGTTTGAGGGAGGGGATTTAATGACTTTTATAACTGACTATTGCTCATTTTTATAGGTCCCTTTACTATTTTGATGGTGTTGGAGCTGTGATCTTTCTGGAATGTGCAATATAGTTCTTCCCACTATTTCTTTCTTCTGTTCGAAGCAGTGTATTTGCTGCACGTTGCAAGTTGACGATTACTGATAGTGCCTCAAAGACATTTGTGTGAGAAGGCAGATGCAAGTTCCTTCTTGTTCAGACTAGCAGCGGAACCTCCAGCATACAACAAATGTACAACAAATGACTGCTTGTGGTTGTTTCATGCTGTCTTCAAAGTTCCTGCTGTTCATGTGGTGAAAGTTTAGAATTAACTGAATTTTAGGCTTTGATGATTACCAAACATGCTCTTCATGTTATCATGAAAGGGATAGGGAAGCCTAGGAAGGCTGTTTGATTGCTGATCTTTTACTGCGTGTATTTTTCTAATGCTCAATATAAGCATTCTTTACTGTACCTTAAGCATATGAAGTTTTGCTTGTTCTGTCACTGATTAGTGCAAATAACTTGTTCTTGGCTTCTTCAGAAAAATTCCTTCTGTATTCTAATCTGGGCACTATGGCTAGTTATTTTCCAAAGAGCAGCTTTTCTTGTACATGCTACTTTCTGAACATAAATTACTATATAATTTTTGGACCTTTGTGGTAAGCTGTTTAAGCAGTAGACTGTAGACAAGAGGTGTGACTCTTGAGGATTGTGTGTGTACAGAGGTGTGTGTGTGCGTGTGTGAACCTACAAATGACAGTATCTTATTACTAGGTCTTAGGTCATGATCTCTTTCTACTTGCAGGTACCTCTAAAGATTTGTCCCTTTGCCTGTGGGAAATTGGTTGTAAGGCAAGACTGTGGAAATTTGGCTAATTTGTACTTATATGTAGCCCGTTGTCACTGAGCTCTCAAGTCGTTGCATCTCCATTTTCTGATTGTCTTTCTAGCCTGTGAGCTCTTTATAATGGTTTCTGAGACACTGGGTGTGCCTAGCTGCGATAAGAAACTGTTAGCAATATTAGAAACACTCGCTAAAGCTTATATTTAAAATTACTATAATGGAGTGTGCTTTTTCTAACCTTTTTTCTTGCTTTGCACAGGGCTTTGTTTCTGGGTAAAGAATGCAGACTATAAAGTGCGTAGTTGTTGGAGATGGCGCTGTGGGAAAAACTTGTCTTCTCATCAGCTATACCACCAATGCCTTCCCAGAAGAGTACATTCCTACTGTGTTTGACAACTACAGTGCCCAAATGACTGTTGATGGCCGGACAGTTAGCCTGAATCTCTGGGACACTGCAGGCCAGGAGGAATATGACCGCCTGCGAACACTCTCGTATCCTCAAACCAACGTATTCGTCATCTGTTTCTCCATTGGTAGCCCTTCTTCCTATGCAAATGTGAGGCACAAATGGCATCCTGAAGTTTCTCACCACTGTCCAAATGTTCCCATTCTTTTAGTGGGCACCAAGAGAGACTTGAGAAATGACCTGGAAACAGTTAAAAAGTTGAAAGAGCAAAGCTTGGCTCCTACTACCTTGCAGCAGGGGACTTCGCTGGCTAAGCAAATTGGAGCAGTCAAATATTTGGAGTGCTCAGCATTGAATCAGGAGGGTGTTCGGGAGGTGTTTGCTGAAGCTGTGCGAGCAGTTCTGTATCCTGTGACAAAGAGGAACACAAGAAAATGTGTCTTACTGTAGTTACCCTTGGATGATGGGTGTTTGAAGTTGAATACTGACTAGAATCTTGGAGGGCTCTCTAATGAGTTGAATTGAAGACTTGCATCTTGCACTAACAGCTCTAAGAAATGGTTTATGCAATGAATGTTTTTGCAGTCTTACTGCTTCAGGGAAACTAAAAACAACAGTTGGGTTTTTTTTTCCAACTGAGAGGTCAAGCATCGACTTTATTTCTCAAGTTCCAGTCTCCAGCTTCTCCAGAGATCATTTGGCTTGTGTTCTTATTTCGTGGAGGAAGATAAAAGAAGGGACTTCCTTGAAGCCAGATTCTTTACTAGATAGCCATTGGTTACTAAAAAAGCACGAATTTTGATAACTTTGCTTTAAGCTTAGCTGCTGCTTTTCCCATCCCTTATTTACTGATTGAATTTATTTTACAAACACAAGTCTGGCTGTCCAGTGGTTTTAATTTGTCAGTTTAAAGCTTGAAAACAATTTGTTTACGTGCAAAAATGCCTGAAATATTACTGAGAGTCACCTTATAGTGAACTGTGATTGTTTGTATGAAGAGTTAGCATAAGGCGTATTTATGCAATGAGCAAGACCCAGGGAACACCTGCAATGATTTTATTAATAGAAGCAGGAGCTGATTTCTCCTAATGCAAGGAGCTTAGGATAATGATGAATCACTTAAATGAGTTATTTTCGTACTTTCGGAGAGGTGGAAGAGTAGTTTAGATGCAAATCTTTCATAATGATCTAAACTGAGTTTTTACTGCGCTCTCCAAAGATACTTTGCACCCTGAGAATAAAGTTAACAGTTACCTTCTCAGACTGACTGAGGTAGCTGGCACGACAGTTCACAGATTGAGATTTTTCAGCGTGATCACCCTGGTGAATCCCAGAGGCTGGATAACAGTCTGTTTGCTCTTGAAGAATTCATTGCTTCACTTCTTAATATTCTTGGGGCCACCGCCTGAGATTTTTTTTATGGCAGATTTCTTTGTTGTTTTTCTAGGAGAACACTGACAGAAAATTTGGAGGTTCTATTTACGGGAAGCAGGAACCCTTGCTTCTTCCTGGCAATTTACTGATAGTTTCAGTTAAATTTGTAATGGTTAGCCAGTCACTGGATAGGTTTACCTGGGCAGTTTTCTCCTCTCTACTAGGTGATCAGTTACTATAGACTCTTTTAAACTGAAGTTCTATTTATGTACCTTTTAACTTTCTTTAGGAGCTCTAGTGAGTGGCATTTGGCTTTTATTTTCAGGAATTGCACTGTTCTCAATGTGTGATTCCAGGACCAGCTGAGAAGTGAGTGCATGAAACCTTCCTTAGACTTAACCTTACAGCTTCGTGATACGAAAGCAGCATACTTCAAAAATACTTTGTGAGGAATCAGCGGCACTGGACTGGCCTTTGTTGTCTGTAGCTGACAGTGCTGTCTGTGCCTAGATGGAAGTTGGAAATTCAGAACTTGTGTCAGTTGGAAATTCAGAACTTGTTTTCTTGTGATTCCCACATATGCAAAACTGCACTGGTTTATACACTAGTCAGAAAAAAAGCGCCTAATTTTAGCAAGATAACAGAAAGTACATCAACAAGGTTATTAGGGATCTTGTGTTAATTTGAACCAATGCCGAATTCCAAACACTGCCTGATTGCAGGCAACACCAAAAAGCTACACATGGTGTCTGCAGAAGCCTAGAATCTCTGCATATTTTTCTTCACTAAGTGCCATTGCCTGGAGTGTCTTTGTGTCTTTCGCACCCAAGAAGTGCTGTTCCAGATGTGGCTCCTACTGCAGTGCCCTGCAGGCTGTGAGGGTGTAGGAGTATTTCAGTGAGGTAACCTCTACTCACCATGTTCTGCCTTTACTTTAGTAGTAGACCTTTAGTGTGGGCTTGACTTGCAGGCAGCAATTAACTCTATGCCTTGTAATTCAAGATTATTTTCTGTAGGTAAATTTCAGTAACTGAGTAAATAGAATTTATCATGTTTAAAATGTATTTATTTAAGCCAGTACACATTTTTTTTAATGCTAGTTAGGCTTAAATCAGCTGTCTAGTTACCCTGTAGCAAGCCCCATAACCTTTGCTTCATTCAGAGAGGTACTTTAAAAAGTTTGTTATATGTCTGAACTGCTCTTAAACAGACTTCTAATTTCAACAACAGGCACCTCTTTTTTTTTGCTACATGTATACTTGCAATTTTGTACTGAAGCTACTACTGTTCTAAAAGGTTTTTACTTTTTTATATACTGAAATAGTTTAGTTTGGCATCTTTTGTGGTTATTCCTAACTAGATTACAGTAATTTTGTGGAGAAGAAATCCTGTGAGCAAGTATTATTGCACACAACCCTTCCCCCCTAGCCCGCGTCCCCATCCTCCATTTCTGAAGGCTCACAGAGCAGCCATCCTGGTGTTAACTGGAAAAGAGTCCGGTGGGATTAAATTCAACTACCTGATTTATTTGAATTGATTACATTATTGATTACACTATGCTAGAACACTTTATCCCTGTCTAGATTACTTAATAAATGGATTGCACAGCAGTATTGAGAATGCCATGACAGTGATGTAAATGAGCAGAAAGTGAACTTTGAACACTGTCAAAAACTTTTTACTGACCTTGAAGTACCTCATTAATAGTCATTTAGATGCCTCGTATTTGTGCTGCTTTCTGCAAAAGCAAAAGTCCTGACAGCTGTTTTCCTCCAGCCTCTCCTTTTCATGAAAATGAGCTTTTCCATTTACGGGGCATTCTCAGTTTGTGGTGGTCAGTCCTTGTTTCCCCACCTCCCCCCCCCTCATTTGTTGGTGCATTTTATTGTAAGTAGTCCAGTGCTTCAGTCTACGATCCAATCTGTTCTTTTTCTCCCACAAGTTGGTTTTTTTTTTTTCTGGTGTGTGGGCAGGTAACATACAGACTTCACACACTCTCACAGTTGGATTTTGTCTATTTTTTGGGAGGTTAGAAAACCTGGGTTGAGCTGTGCAGGTTTCCTGAACTGTTCAAGGTTCCTCAGTTTGTTACTAAATACAAGCACATTGTGTATGTCTTAATTCACAGAAGAGACTACGAAGAGACTAATTTTAATCTTTTAATTTGTGAATGATTTCTGAAATACTTAAATGTTTTTTAAAATATAGCTGAAGCCACTTGCAGGGAGCTGAGCAGTTCAGGGGTTCTGTGTTCAGAGGATGTTATGGGGCATGCTTAGATGTATAAGTGCTTTCTCCGGTTTACAGCTGTAGTTATTTCTACGAAATTTAAACTAGAAGAGCCTCGCCATGCTTTGCCTCCGAGTGCTAAACCTTGCTCTGTAGAAACCTTGGTGCTGCTTGGGCTGACCCCAAAGAAGTGGACGGATCTCAGGGGGGTTCCAACCCCTCGGGCGAGCACAAGGAGTGCTCCCACTTCGTCAGCAGTGGGAGCCCAAGACTCTTAAGTGTGGTACTGATACATACACTGGCAACTTGATTTTATAGTATAAAATCGTTTGTATTACAGCTAACAGTTTTAAAAGTGGGTTTTTTTAATTATATGGAATTAAGTTGTAATAAACCTTTCCTGATCTCTCTGGCAAGTCTCTTAAGTGTGGTACTGATACATACACTGGCAACTTGATTTTATAGTATAAAATCGTTTGTATTACAGCTAACAGTTTTAAAAGTGGGTTTTTTTAATTATATGGAATTAAGTTGTAATAAACCTTTCCTGATCTCTCTGGCTCTCGTATTAACGCACCCTGCTCTTTGTAACTCACCGGTTCTAAACGTGGTTCTTCCCTGTGGAAAGCCAGACCCCGTTTCTTGGAGGCAGTGCGCGGTGTTTCGGGGGTGGCCGAGCGCAGTCCCCGCTGCTGCCGGGGGCGCGGCTTGCGG
>NW_010404292.1:16931-55199 GCF_000710305.1 Buceros rhinoceros silvestris | reverse complement strand
GCCGCGACACCACCGCACCACTGTTAGAGCCACCTGCCTTCCCTGTAAGCCCTGGAGAGCAGAAGGCAGCCCTAAAATCCCAGCAGGGCACGTCCAGTGCTGGAAGACCCATGGAGACAATGGGACCAAAGCCTACCAGGGCTGACCACCCATGGACACTGCACTGCAGAGAGGGCAGTGAAGCCTGATGATGTTTCAGGGAAAACGGAGCTTTCCAGCCTCGTACTGGTTTATGTGAACTGGTTCTTTAATTTTCAGGAAATGAAAGGAGACGGCAGTCCTAGTGCTGTGTTTACCTTATGTCACAAAAGCTGCACCTTGGAGAGAACATTGGCCAAATTACGAGGGGAATGGTAGGAAAAGAGACATGTCTGTCCTTAATTACCACCAACCGTCCAAGTTTCTATCTTTATCACTACTTTACCCGTCCTCTGAAGGGCTGTAGGATTACACCTGCTAAAAAGACACCAGTGGTTTGGTCTACTGGTTACTTTACAATGAACACAAACCCACACCCAACCCGCTCTCCTGGAAGAAACCCACGTCTTCCACGACTCCCTCTAAGGTTTTCATTGCAAATTACAGTCGAGTCCAGCTTACTCTCGAGAGAAATACAATGAGATTGCAAGCAAGCCAGTGTGAATTTCAGCATGCCAGGAAGAGGAAGGCAGGGGGAATATCTGACATGACAGATCCATCTTCTGAACTCCCAGAGGTTTTTTTTCCCCAGAAAAAGTAAGCAGCTCTTTTTATAGCTTGTGAGCCTATTATTTCTAATGACGACAACAGATGACTGTTTCAAAATTGAAAAGAAATATATTAATCCAATTTTCAGCTTTTCAGCATGTGGTACAATCTACTAATTTTCGCAAAAGAGAAGACTGATGAACTAGTTCAGGAATCAGAAGGTTACTGTAGAAAAATAATCAAAGAACTATTACAGAAACACTTTTTTTTTTTTTAAACACTTCTCACACTTCTGGAAGTCCCATTCAGGCCAAGCAGTGCATATTTGGTCCATAACCAAAGGATTGACAAATACCTGTTGCATTGCTCACCGACAAAACGGTCCCCAAGCCATCAACTTCACAGCGACTGCCTTTGCTTGGACAACGCACCTACCGGGTTTAACACCAGGATGCTTCGCTCTCCAACACTGCATACATGGGAATACCCATCCCTGAGCAGGACGGGCATCCCTGTGCCAGGGTAGTGAGGACAGCGGTGAGGCAGAAGCGCTAAATAACCTTTAAAGGTCCCTTCCAACCCAAAGCATTCTATGATTAAGCAGCTCCAAGCCATGACGAGTGTGGACAGGCACGCATGGAGGAAGCTGCCAAGGAAGATGGCCCCAGCAGGGCCCGACTCATCAAGACTTTCCACACTGCGTAGGTACTGTTTATACAGCAGCTTTGTCCTCAGTTTTGTCCTCAGCCACAGCACTAAGGAGCAATGCTGGCTCCCAGAAGGTGCCACCAGTTCCCAGCCATCCCAAATACACAGACCACCATGCTCTGCTCCCATTTGCAGTGAGCTGAGAGATTATCACCAATATGGTCAATTCTGTAGCACAAGTAAGAGGCAGCAGCACAATTAGCCACCATCAAGGACTCTCATCAAGGATTCTGACAAAGAGCAGCCACATCTACAGATTTTAGGCCTGTGGAAGCAACTGTGCATTCACAGAAACACCATTTTCTCTGTTATGATGAGGTACAGACCGAGCAGTTTTGATTAGGGCCTTAATCTTTATGTACATTGTAATTTCCACTAGTCACTCTAGTGTTTGTCTTCAGCATGAGAAATAGCTTTTCCACGCTGATGATAATGAAACTAGTCACTCATTCTGATGCTTGTAACTACGCAAGCACACTGAGAAACCAGCAACCCACTTATTAATGCGCCGGCTGAGCTGTGCTCGCTAGAGACAGTAAGCACGAGTTATGTCATCCATCCCTGTGCTACCTTCCTTTCCATCCCCACCATCTCTTGATCATACAACATGATATTTTCTAACACCAGTGGAAAATATTTTATATTCAGCAGCCAGCAACTGCTCAGCTATAAAGATCATTACAGCTGCAGAAAAAGAGAAATAGGCCTCCGAGGCCAAATCTCTGCAGCAGGGCAGCACCCTACAGCCAGCCTAGATTCAAGGTCAGGTTGGACGGGGCTCTCCAGAACATGATCTAATTGAAGATGGCCCTGCTCACTGCAGGAGGATTGGACTAGATGAGCTTTAAAGGTCCCTTCTAACCCAAACTATTCTATTCCATCACATCCCTCATCAGCCCTCCAGACGTTACATCCCAGAGGTTGGGTAGTAATGGAAGACGTGCATTTTTCTGTGCAGATCTAACTTCTGTAAAGCTTCTTCATCACTCTCAAGAAGTAAAGCTTCTTCATCACTCTCAAGAAGTAAATCTGCATCATATCCATTTTAAGGATGGGCGTAATTATTCTGGAGGCGCACACAGTCCAATTAAATCAGTAGGGAGACTGGCAAAAGGGCTGCCTCGGGTAAAGCAAACACCACGGTAATCAGTTGGATCCACCCACTGAGAGTGTTTAGATTTGAGGTAAGAACACCCGACATCCATATATTGTTACCACCTCACCAGAGCTGAGCTGTAAGCCAGGGAGCCAACATGGGCTCCTGTTCAGCCACGCTTGCAGGAGGAAACAGCTCCAGCTAATAACCTCTCACAAAACTCCTCAGTTTAACGTAGCAGGGATTCTTTTTTTACTTTTTTCCTTCTCTTCAGTCTCCAGCTTTCTGTATGCAAACTGGATAAGCAAATTCATTGAGGCAGGGACCCTGTGTTGGCAGGATGGTCATCATGCATGTGAGTCTTTGTATAAACAGAGCACCTTGCTAAGTGTTTTTTTTAAGCTCCTTCAAAAAGAGATTGTTTACACGCCGACACTTCACCCCAATGCGATCCGGAACAGCCCCAGTGCAACTTAAGAGTGGGATCGCAGCAGAAATTCCACCAACTTCCGTAGCACTGCTGGGGACCACTATAAAACAGTACCGAGCTAATTAAACAAGTCATAAAGATGTTCCCCTGGCAGACTCACTGGTGAAGTAATCTAATCTCCTGCACCCAGCCTTCCTAGTTAATCTCTTGATAAGAGTCATTAACACAATTGCTCAGTCTACTGTAGTCCCTGTGTAAAGTGCATATAATTTACAATCCCATTAAAAAGATGGCCACAGATTAGTCTCAGCGGCAAATTACAAAACTGTTCAGTTGTGGGTTTAGCACATTAGCTATAGCTGTATGAATCCTGGAGGAAAAAAAGAAGTAATCACAGAATGTAGCAGGTTGCAGAGCAAGTGTACCCATCAGAACCCACCTATCTAATTTTCTGCATAAAAATTAAGTATAATTGCAAATTGTGGGTTAGTGTGTTCAGCTGAGCAACCACACAGACCTTTTCCTTCGCAAATAGCAAGGGGAAAAAAAAGCACTAACAGAGCACAAAAGGTATACAAAGTTCTTTCAATTAAAAAGCCGGGATTTGGCTACTTTACCGCTTGTGCTAAATTTCTGCTGCTATTCAGTATTCACGTTATTTCTGTTATGCAATTTGAGCTGCTGGAGGATGTTAAGCATTTGGTATTTCACAGAGCAGAAAGAGTGAAGGCAGTGGACTTTGTAAAAATGTAATGAAACAGATGTTTGCTGCTTTTCTTTACTTACAAGTTGATACTAAGAAGCATAAACTCCAGCATGCAGAAGCTTCCAACACTACCCACATCTTCCAACACCTCCAAGCTTCCATTATTGCCTTTTCATCCAGGAAAGCGATTAGGAGATTGTTTCCAAAAAGCAGCAGGTTACTCCAGCTTTGTCTGGGCTTCTCCAAAAGGCTACACGGGTCCTGAACAAGCTGCCTGAGGTAGACTCCAAAACACACAAATACTGTGAAACATCTCTCATGACGGAGCCATGCTCCTGCCCGGGATCTTAGGACAGAAAGAGCTCGTGTGTGATTTTCCATAGGATACAAGTAAAAAAAAAAAAAAGCACTCAGATCACCTTAGTTTTCATCAAAATTTGGGTGTTTTAGCACTTTGGAGACTAGGAAGCAGGATTTTCAGAGTTTCACGTTATTGACCTTCCCAGTGTAAAAGGCCTCTCACTCTTGTGTTTCCACACACTTTGTCTTCCCAAGTGCTCTCTGGTTTTTTGACCTATCACAAAAAATAAACCAGCCAGGGAATTTAGGACACCACAAAAGCAGGCAGCAAACATTTCTAACTCGTAAAAGAAACCCCCCTCAAATTTCTACTTCAGTTGTAGGGAAGCTTGACAAAAGCACACTATAAATGACAGCACTTCTCTGTAAACATCTTTCTGCTGCTTTCAGGAGGAAACCCGAGGAGTCTGTGGCATGTAGGAAGCCAAGGCTGTGTTTGCCAAGTTGTACATGAAAGCATGTGCATCAGAGTCAGAGCACGGAAGTCTCCCATCCATGCTGGAGTCCTTCGGAGCAAGAGGAAGGGACGAGCTATGACCTCCATGGTACAGGGCAGATGAGCATTTGATATGAGCTCCATTTTGAGGCTGAGCTTTTGAATTTCTATGTTTCCCAGGCCAGAAGTCAAAAAACCCTGAGGTCAGAGTTAGTTCAAGCCTCTTGCCCTCCACAAAGTTCTCTGACATTAAGAAGACGCCTGTAACTCCAGAAATATTTAATGACAGGCACGTGCAGGAGTCACATCGCTAACCTGGAGAGAAATAAAATAACACTCCCAAACTTAATATTACAGGTACAATGACAGCAACCGCTGGTGTAAAGGAGGAGGGATCTGAGGCAGTATCTGCTAGGTTCGGAGGTTGCTTGTCTGAGCTCCTCAGGAGTTAAATCTAATTTCTCATATGCTGCAGATATCTAAGAAGATGTTTTAATTGAAGGCAGTTGCTTAGCAACTGCATCCCGTGTGCTGCAGAGATGCTTTTCACCTGGAGCAGATAAACATCAGGATGGCACTTTACAAATCTGATTAGTGGCAAGGAAAGAGCTGGCTGCGATGAGCTGCAAGGGCTTCTCACCTGATACCCCTCGGCAGGGGAAACCCGATGAAACTCATTTGCAGTTTGGAGGAGCTCTCCTCTGCTCCTCCTCTTTGCCCAGCAAATGGTTTGGTCTGCTCCTCACACCCAGAGCTTATCAAGAGCGAGATGGCACTGGAGGGATTTTTCTTACGCAGAAGATTCAACTGCAGTTGAACACTTAATGGTGAAACACTAGAACGCTTGCAACTACGCACAGATGTTTTTCTGAACAGCCAGCGAACCTTTGAAAATCATCAGGAAAAGCATATTTCCAGACCCCAGAGAAAAAGATTTCCTTACAACTTCGGGAACCGGACGTTACTGTTTAAAGACTGCTACTCCACCAGCCTTTACAAGCTGTTTAAGAGCTGGTTATTGGTGCTATTTCCGGTTTTTAACAAAGAATATGACACACTTCAACAGCTCATTTTCAGTACCTTTGTATTATAAATTCACACAAACATTGTATAAATGTTAATGGTTATATTACCTCGGCCATGTTCAGTGGTTTGCTGTGTTTGGATCTAGTACACGGTGCCCAGTTGAGCATTATGTGAATTCTTTACCGAATCTCAAACTTTTCCTCTCTGCTGCGAGTCAGCCACATGTCCCAGCTTGGACCAGAATATGATTTGCTGGGTACAGGTTAGACTTGTCGCCTTTTTCATGCTCTAAAACCTCCTAACATAAAATGCAGAACAACAGGCTGCAAGTCCCCAGAGAACGGTCTGCTTGAAGGCTCTGAGATGTGTGTGAGAGATTCACTTCTCAGGTCTGCAGGTACCTTCAGAGGGCAAGCCCCAGAAGAGGGTGTGCTGGGAGGGTTCTCAAAGTAAGTTTGGTTCACCTGGCTCGGATTTGAACATCTAACTGCCACAAAAGTCCCAGTTCAAAAAAAAAACCCCTTCTTCTCCAGCTGGCCCTGGAGCATCTGCTTAGATTTCTTGTGTTAAATAAGACCTGGAAAAATATGTTCATTTGCTGTCTGGTATTAGGATGAACTTCAGCATGCACTAAGACTTTCTCTGTGTTACATGCCCTGAGCTTCAGCCTTCACCAGGAGAAGTAGCCTTTGAAGCAACACATCGTGGTATGAGGATACACAGCAGGGCTCTGCCACATCTAATATCTGAAGTACTGAGCCAAGGAAATCCTTATCAGAGCTTGGCTGCAGTTACTGAGCTATTTGAAGTCCAGATTTTAGAGGGCTGTTACTTGTAGCGTAGACAAAGTACTAATTAGCCTGGACCATCGAGAATCTGTCCCAAATGCATTCTTCTTCTGCAGGATGAAGCATTAGCTGTAAGCCATGCAAATCAAATTACGGGCAAGAGTTTTCTGTAATCTCTTAGGTAAGTCTCCATTCTTTGTTGTTACTCCATGGTTAAGATCTCTATTCTCAACTCAACAACTGGCAAAGCTATTGAGAGACAGGACAGACTTCTGTTGCCCGACAGCAGGCAGGTGAGGCACAGAGGAGTAGCTTCAGCTGGCTGCCAGCTATGAATGCTGCTCATCTAATGGAAATAAGGTTGTAATGCTTTACATAAGGACACTGCTATTTGATGGTTAAAAGGAAGTTAAAGTAGTATTTAAAATAATTCTGTCCTTGAGCTACTGAGTAGAAAATAAAGATAGCCCAGAAGCAAAATTTAAAGGCCTGTATGGTCATCCAGCCCAGGCAGCTACACTCAAAATATGTCCTTCTTATAAAAAGAGCAACCAACACCTGTATTTCAAGATCTGAGGAGCTCCAATAAGGTCAGGAAAACATTCCCTTCTCTCTTTGCCATCTTTAGGCTGGATTTAGCCATGGGTAGGATGGTTAAGCCACTGCACTTGCCTGGTTCTTGTGAAGAGGTTGAAGAGGTGGTGTGATGCCCTAGTTGGACCCACAACAATGGCTAAGTCAACAGGCAGTGGGATGAAACAGGAGCAGATCTGCATAGCAAAATGGTCCGATAAGCAATTAGGGATATCAACAACCTGGTCCTACGGGCACACACCCATCAGTGCTCTCAGCTCCGGATACAACAAATACAGTTTGTGCAGGGCAAGATGTTCCAAGTACAGTAAAGGAAGGCCATCGGCATATTTGTTTCAAAGACTTTCCTGATCCAAACTAGAACGATAATATAGAGGCACTGACACCAGACTAACAGCACGTTAGATGGATGTAGGTCTGGGGCACTGGGCTGCAGAAGAGTTTTCAAAATCAACACATACAGTTGGAGATAAAATAATAAATTCTTTTTCCTTGGTGGTAGCACTCCAAAGTCACAGTAGAACCAGGGCATTATTTCCAAGGTTTATTAGCTCTTCAGTTATTAGATTCCCTTGTTTCCTTGGCTCACTCTCCTGCCAGCTGCCTTATTTGCTGTGTGAAACCCTCAGTATTAACCACAATACAGGTTCTTAATGTTTAATGTGCAGCTGATAGAATCCTGCAGCATCCAGCAGAGCCTTTGAATAAAGGGCACCCTATAAAAAACTTAAATGCAAACAAAAAAGCAGCATGTGAAACCATACGATAGAAGTTGGTCGCATTCAATCTCTGAAAGCAAAGAGCTATCGTTGATATGAATAATTCAAAAACAGCCTCAGACAAATGATCTCAGGTCTATAAGGAAATGGTAAAACCTCTGGAGTCTGCAGCTCTTTTTATTACAGCCTGGTTCTTGCTGAATGCTGTTTTCTCTGGGGTTATTTTTTAACTATTTAAAAAAAAAAAGAATATATAAATGAACAGTCAGATAGGATGTTCAGATGACATATACAGCAGACCCCAGAGAAATACTTTAATTTCATAGTAGTTTCTGACTTGTAAATTATTCATGACCATAGATCATGCAATTGGGTAAAAATTAAAGATTGGCAAATTAGTTTTCATTTGTTTATGTTAATTATTTAGTGATCTTCCTTTTTATTAGGAAAAACAGAGGGAGATTAGCCTTGTTCTGATGATCTGTGTTTGCTCCCCAGACAACTCACAAATTATCATTGCTATAGCTACTTTAACGTAATGTCTATAGAAACATGACTCCACTGCCCAGATCTGTTGCTGAGGCATTGTGGCATATGCTGGATTTCTAAACTGCAGATATGCCTTTGGATATTTTTCAACCACGCTTTGAAAAATAGGCTGTTGGGTCTTTATTTACAGATGAAGTCAACGATTGTTTCCATGACCCTTTCATGAATTCATCTGAGGCTCCCCAGCCTCCGCCAGCACCTGTAACCTCCTCCACCACCCCAAGGAAACTCAAGCCAGTGGGAGTTTTACCTCCAGATGAGGAACACAGTCATCCCACTTTTTTGCTTGGTTTCAGGTAGGGGTCACCTCTATTTTCACATCCGTTGATGGATTTAACTGCATAGAGAAAAACCTAAGCACTAAGTGCCACCGCAGCACATGTAGCAAGAGCCCGCTGGATGAACTGTTGTGGGTTTCCTAGGCAATGCACGTCACCCGCGTTTGTCTATTCAGAAACCTTCTCCATTACGGTTTTTAAAGCGTTTGGTGTTTTTTTTCTCTAAGATCTCTCTCCTTAGAAAGCGAGGACTGTGTCTCCTCTCGATGCATGAGCAGTGGGACTGATGCTTAGCTAGCTACGGGTCTGGCTCTACTCGGGTTCATGTTCAGGTTATCACTGTGACAAGGGGCTTGGGTTGCTCACCTTCCTCCACCCATGTCCCCACGCCATAGTGGCTTGGGTTACCAACCAGGTTTACTCAGCCCATTGAGCTGCACTTGTCTTCAACTCCAGATCCCAGAGGGGAGAGACAAACATTCTGTTCCCAGTAATTTTTTCTGCAATATGTCATCTACTCACAATCTATTCACCCTGTCCTGGGTTATTTGGATAGACATCAACTAGAGACAGCCCATTTTGTGGGCACTGAGGTTCATCATGTTCAGTCACCACCTCCTCTATTGCTCAGACACTTCCCACCCAGCCCACAGAGCACTGAACCCATCGGCGGTTGCCAACCCACCTGCTCAGCACAGAACCAGAGCACGAAGGGACAATGCATCTGCTTCGAAACGCTTTTGGAGTCTGAGAAACACATCCTTCACGGTCAGGCTCCTGCTTTGCTATTTGCCACACAGCAAGTTTTCAGACACAGCTACAGAGTCAAGCACAGGCGATGTTAAAAACCCCCATACAGTCTGCCAAGGAAAGCAAGTAACCATGAACATGGTGCAATTCCGGTAGCTACAAGGTCACCTTGGGTGACGGAAAGAATCCAAGCATTCCCACGCACATTCCTAATTACTTTGGATGTAAGAAATCAGTGCTGTAGGCTGTATAACTGCTACAGAGGGCTGCAGATCGATTAATGACATCAGCAAATTAAAAGGATAAAATAGCAAATGGATACCCTAACCTGTTTATAAACACCAGTCTCTCTCTACCCAGCTATTCACAGCTCTTTACAAGACAGCTTCTCCTAAGGAATCAGGATGAGAACAAAGAAAGCCCAAAACACGACGGAGAAAGTTATGTCAAGAAGCATTTCGAGCATTTAGTTTGAACACGACATATAGAATATTGAATGAAAACATTTTTCTGAGCCTTTAATTCCATCATTTCTAGGAACTGTCCCGACACCTGAACAAGCTCCATCTTAATCCAGTTACTGTGGGTGGATCCACAAGGTGAACAATATTGCTGATGGTTTTCAAAAGAAAAAAATAGAGCATGTTGCTTCCTCTAGTCTGGGTTTGGAGAAATGAAGAGCAATGAAGACTACTTAGGTCATCACAACAGCTTCTGCCAGCTGAAGGCACGGGTACCTGGGAGGAGATGGCTCCACGCATCATTGGAGGAGGTTTATTGGCGCTGAGATTCACTCCCTCCCCCAAGGTGAAAGGACTGGCCCTTGTGTTAACAGTACTTATGAGAAAATACGACATTCTAATTTTGTCCGTTTATCCGAGTTAGTTTTGCTGCATAGCAAGTATTAATATAGATTGCCCTGCAGAACACGCTGCAATTCCAGATTAAAATTTCCTTCATGGTGAAAAGCAGAAGCCCATTTGTTTTAAGCGATCCATTAAAAACAAGTTTCCTCCCTCAACCTATGCCTTACAAAAATAGAGCAGATTTAAATTATCATCAGAAACAACACCCAAGCGCAAGTTTAAACCAATGATTTATGCTTCGCTTTACGCAGAGAGTCACAGTGATTAAGTCACACCTGTCCATGGGACTCCAGGGCCCTCCTTGCTGGGTTAAAACTAGAGCTGCTCATGCATGCTTTCCCAAGAGCCCAGAAGTAAATTCTGAATTTCATGTCATGCTTTTTATAAAAAACTGTGAATTCTCCTCTGAACCCTTAATAAAGTGAAAAGAGAGAGGAAAGGAAAGAAAAAATACTCTTTCAAGTCCAATTTTGTAGAGCGTGTGTATATATGTAGAAATTCCACATATTTAAAATTACTTATGAAAAGTGACTGCTGAGCAGTCATTAATTTAGCAGAAATGTCAACATCTCTTCCAGGTCCTTAAGCCTGGTGGGATGAGAAAAGCGGTTGTTGCGGAGGAATTGGAGTTTACGTCAACCACACAGCAGTGGGGTGTGACTCTGCTGCAGGTGCTGCCCTCCTGGAGCAGTGAACTGTGCAGACCCTTCGAATACCACAAATCTCCACCCCTCTTCCAATGTAATTATAGCATCAGCACTTCCACCCACGTTTGCTTGGCCACAGGTTGGAGGCTTTCAAGCTTGTCACAGGAGATTTGGCTCCAGGATAATTACCAACGTACAAGCTCTCGGAGGAGCAAAGTTTTCATTGTTTCAGATGAAAAAATACCCCACTGTGTATGTTTGAGCACCAGCGTATCAGCCCAGCCCACATTCCGACAACTCCCAAAGCCCTTGGCCAAACACTAAGCGATGGACTTGTGTATCCAGCAAAGTCAGGGCAATGTGGCCATGAGCCACAGAGCCCACAAGCATCCTTCCAGCTGGAAAGCAGCAGCACTTTTAAACACAGCCCACCTCTGTCCTCTTCAAAACTGAGTTCCAAAACACTTTTAATGGAAAAAAGATTTCTCACATCCAACAAAAACATAAGAACATTTATTTATAGCCAGGACACTGCAAAGGTCTTCAGATCAGATTTGAAAATAATTTTTCCTTCTCTTTTTTTTTTTTGCATCATAATGAGGAAGGTGAACTTCCATCTAACTAGAAATATCTTTATACAAATTAAGTTTTGTGCTAATTTAGATTTCTCCACCAGGAAGCAGATGCATTCAGAAGACAGACATAATTTATGAACTCTAGCAGCCATCCTCGCAAAGTGAAAAAAACATGGATTAAAATAGTTCCAAGCATCATCTTGGCTGCACATGGCCTGCTTTCATTCTGGACCTGCGTGAGTACAACAGCGTAATGAAAATTAATGGTTAATGGCTGTTTTCAGGGACGAGAGTCCCAAATGCAGGTAACGACTTAATAGAGCTTCACCTTTAGAGAAATCAGTTATGAAGCTCTGTTCTTTTAATACTATGGAAAAAAAAAGGAAGATTCCCCAACGTAATTGCTTTGTGGGTCTTGAATCAGATCTTTGCCAGTAAAATTTCTATTAATTCCAAAAGCAATTGACCCTGCTAGAAGGGACACTTGGGCAATGCCAGCAGAAACCCTTCATGTTTGGTAGGCAGTATAACTCGAGCTTTAGCATCATCATTCTGTAGAAATTATTTAAATTTTGGGGCCCCAAAACTCAAATTTTTATAATCAACACTAATTCTCCAAACAAATTCACAGTTTCTTGTAACTCTAGAAACTGGGTTGTCATGGTGAATATTTGTGAGGTTGATAAATCAACCTTATGGGATGTGTTCTCATTCAGATGCATATGATGAACAACAGGAATTTCTGGGTTTTTCAAACAAACTGGTCTGTCAAAAATAAAAAATTTCCATAGGCTCAGCAATTCCCACACAGGTTCACACTCTGTGTCCACAGCAACAATTCATCATAGCTTCAGCTCTTCTTTTCTGGGCATTGCTGCCTTTCCCAGAAGTCAGCCCAGCTTCTTCCTTTAGGCTTTTGCTGGAGGAGGGTCTGTGCTTCAGGGGGAATTAAATAAAAATATTCACAAGTAGCTACATACCTCCCAACAGCGGGGACAGTTGCTTGTCCCACTGCTTGTGCACTTGAAGGACCTTGGCTTCAAGAGTTTGGTTGACCTTCCTTTACTTGACATAAGCCTGAGACAGCATCGCTGCAGTGAAGGAAGTTTTCCTAATGGAGTTTCCTCAGCACATTACTATAAACTCCAAATAGTATCTCAGTGTTTTTAATGGGAATTTTAATAATTTATCATTTGGATTACTAGAGCTGTCTTATCTATGCCTCCCTGTTAATAAGTCTTAATGCTGAGCAAACGGACACTGAACAAGCCATCTAAACAATCTCATGCGTTATATTTACAGTTATAATTGCCAACAGGAAAAGCTCATTATTGTTCTTAGAATGCTTTGAGTGATTTTACATATTGAAATTAACTATTTCACACGAAGTGACTCACCTCTAAAAAGCTGAGCTTTACTTCCTGCCCCCAGAAAGAGCTGTGTTCTGGTTATAGAAACAGAATCATTTTGGACAGAAAAGCCCTTTCACCTCCTCGAGTCCCCCCATTCCCCAGCTCTGCCAGGTCCCCACTGACCCCTGTCCCTCAGCAGCACCTCCACACGGCTGGGAAACCCCTCCAGGGATGGGGACTCCACCACTTCCCTGGACAGCTTGTTCCACAACTTCACAACACTTTTGGGGAAGCAATTTTTCCTCATACCCCACCTAAATCACCCCAGCACAACTTGAGGCCATTAAAAAAAGGAGGCAGTAAGTTCCATAAAGTTTCTGTGAAACTGTCCTTTAAAGAAGGGACTGCCACACTTACAATACCTTTGGCTGAAAACTATTAATTTGGAAGATCCTCCTTCACATTTTAAACATAATTCCAGCTACATCCATTATGGTTTAATAATTCCATTTCTGACTCTCAGTCATTTCTTCTCCCCAAAGAAGATGCCCGAGTAACAGACAGACAATCCACCACTAAAAACACGTTCCAGCTGAGGAGCTTTGAGGCCAGCCTGTTCACGTGGCTGTGAACACCATCAGAAGCTGCCGGAGCCCTTTTTTCTCAGAAGGGGAGATGGGCAGTTACCCTTGCAATCGTTTGGCCAAGAACACACCAAAGGAAGAAAACAGCACCTAGTACTCATTTTCAACTGGGCACCTGCCACTCCACTGGATGTGCCTGGGGTCAGCAGAATATTGGTCCTGGCCACCTCAGCCCTTTCCTCTGCAGACTGAAGCACCCTTGCTTCTTCACAGATGTACAAAGGCTCCTTCACACCCAATTCTGCTTGCTGCCTTCCTTCAGGGAGCTCTGCTCTGGCCTGTTGGGGTGCAGGGGCACCACTGCACACAGTAACATCATGACATTCTCCCCTGTTATTTTCCTCATAATAACTAGAATTGTATTTCCTTTTCTTACTCCTCCCAAGCACCCAGTTGACATTTTCATCAAGATATCTATTACAGTGCTAATGTCTCATTCCCTTATGGCAACAATCAGCTCAGAGCCCATCCTTCTGTGCATGAAGTACAGATTTTCCCCCCACATACACATCAATTTACATTCCCCATAGTGAACTTCATCTGCAAATGCAATGCCTGGTCACAGGCTCATTTAGCCGCTCTTCACAACCAACTGCCTCCACTGACCTGAATAATGCGGCACCCTCAGGAAACTTCTTCACCATCCTAGTCACCTCTTTTTTCAAGGAGTCATGGAAGGACATACAAATTTCAGATAAAATATGTAGCACATTGACAGGTGATCCTGCAGTAAATAAATCTTCAAATAACAGCAACTCTAATTTGCAAAGCTTACTGCCACCGAACCATCCAGAGATGAGACTTCAAAGCAGTAATTAGGTGCACTTATTGACCGAATCTGGAAATAAAAGTCCATTTCTCAGGACAAGCTTGCAGAGAAATTAGATTCTAGTAAGACATCTACATTTTTATGAACACAGTTCAAAGGAAAGCAGAATATCTAGTTTGTCACCTAGTGCTATTTCGTACACTGATACTTTCTAATGGCAGGTTTACAACGAGATGATCCTGCTTATTCTAATTTGGAACTCTAAAGGGAGAAAGGATAATTTGCTTCATCAACCTGCACAGAGCTATATGTTCCACTCAGCATTTAAGAGAAATATTTTAATATTAACAGAAATGTAGACTTCACGCACTGGGCAAAACGTATTTCTTAATCACCCAGACCTTAAATAGTAAACACATCCCAGTTTTCTATATTCCATTTCAAATCTGATGGGGAAAAAGAAAAAAGCAAACCAACCCTCCCACATCCTTCCCTGTTTAGGAGTGGAGTGAACTGGATTTCACTTATGAAAATTCCATACAGTCAGAAGACGGCAGCTATGTAAAGAGAATTGCGAGGACACCAGATCCTGGTATTGCAAGACAAGATTCAAGACCAGTTCAAGCATGATGGGAAAATGTAGCCTGTCATTTATCACCACCTCTGAACCGATCTTGTAGATCCACTATCACAATAAACCCCCCACTAGTATTATCGCATGGTGCTGCAGGGTTATTTTTTTCCTCTGACAGAGGAAAAGGGTCCAATAAGAAACATCCTGTAACTGCCTTTTGATTAGTGGATTTTACGTCCAAGCACAGCACATATTTACACTTCCTCTCTGCATGTGCATGTACTTCGCATATATCCATACCTGCCCACATCTGTACACAGAAACCAAAAAGCTCACCAAAAGTTTGTTGCTTATGTTCAATTTCTCTTCCCCCCACCTTCACATGAATTATTCTCTCATGTTGCAATAAACTGTCCTAGAGACGTAAAAAGATTTGCATTTTTCCTATAGATCCATCATCACAAAACAGATTTGCACCAACAGATTAGCCCTGAAAGAAGGAAAATGAGAACAAATACTTAAAAACAAATTTAGAGCTTAATCCTGGAGCTTGCTTGAGGCAGAAGCTGAAGTACCATCACAAGTTTGTGGTATTTTGCAGTGCGAGTCTTCATTTTGGTCTTTTATCCTGATTTATTAGGCCAACAACGATTTTTGTTGTTGTTTCCGTTCTTTCTAATCCCCTGCTTTGCTGTGGTGGTTGTTGAGAAAAGTACCGTGATAATACTGTAATATTCTGACTGTGCCCAGAGACACAGAGCTCCCCATGCCCTCGCAATTGCAGAGGTCTCTGCATGGCTCAGCTGGAGAAGAACTGGCAAGAGGCACCACGGCTCTGCCAAAGACCCGGGGCAGAGGGAGAGGAAGACCTTGGGCATGGAGGGGCCAAGCAGGGGTTAGGCATGGACTGAAGGCTCAGCTGCGTGGTCGTGTTGGAAGATAAATCAAGCATTTCTACATGTCACCCTGGACAAGGGTATCAAGGTTTAGAGCCTCTCAGGCCCTGCATTGCTAGGTCACGGAATGCTGTTCATGCTCATGCACGAGTTCATGCCCTATCAAATTGCAAGATGCTACAGTAGAGCATTTTACTCATTAAAAAAAGACAATTTATCATTCATTTGTCCACACACACACTTGGAAATACTGTGAAGAGAGAAAAAAGCAGCTCAAGAAAGACTCCTGTTTGTGCTGCAATTATTTTTCTAGTTACGAAGGTACCAAGAAAATCCAAGGGAAGATTTCAACACATGTTGCATCAAGCAGCAGGAACAGGAGAAAGACAAAAAAAATTAAATTGTTTGTTCTGTGATCTTCAAGTAAATCTACCCAAGCAGACCTTATTCGAGGCGAGAGCAACAGGAGGGAGGGGAAAAAGCCCCTCCAGGACAAAGCAGTTCTGTCAGCCCAGGTTTGGCAGGCGTAAGGCTTAGCACCCCTGCAGTGCTGAAACGTAGCTTGGGGCCTGAAAAGCACCTACGGAAAAGCTGCAGGTGATGGAGCTGAAGATATTTATGGGTTTAGACAATGTCAATCGGTAGAGCTACAGGGGGGGTTGTTGGTTTTGCTTTGCTTGATTAAAAAAGGAAAAAAAAAAACCACAAAAAACGAAACCACAAGACACTTGGCACTCTGTTGCACATTGTGCTACAAGTTTTTTCCATTTCACCTCAGAGCTTCAAGTCTGAAAGAAGAAACAAAGACAGACTCAATGTGACTGATAAGAGACTGAATCCTTCCTCAGAAGCCCTAAGCCAGCACAGGGCTCCAGCAGCTCCAGGCACCCCTTTCCCCATCTGCCGCGCACCCAGCTCTGCAGCAGGGCTTCCTCTCATCTGCCCTCCTTGCCAGCTTTTCCATCACTGCTTTTTTTTTTTGTTTGTTTGCTTGGGCAGGATTCAGAGACTCTGAAATGATCGTAGTTCGACAAGAGTTGAAGAAGCCCCAGAAGACCTCTTTGAAAGTCGCACCAGTCACGGCATTAGTGCACAGCAGGTTCCAATCAGGGGTGCAGATTCCTAAGCCTTAACCACACGCATGAAATGTTTGTGTCAACTTTTAATTGTTAATGTGCTTTCAAGTAATAGGAAAATATATGTGTACTGATGTTTAATGGACAGGGGAAATAGGATCATCTCCAGAGCAATTTTGTTTTGATTTTGCAGACTTGCTGCTCTAAAGAACAGCAGTCAGGATGAGTTAATCACAAATGTTGGAGGCAGACTAAAATTGATCTTTTCTTCAGAAGTCTCTAGGTCCCCCTAACCCTGCTCCTCAGTGTGCAGAAGTTTTATCCAGCCTCACTGAGCTGACCCAGAGCTGGCAGGAAAGATTGCTCAACATCTCATAAAATCCTTGTTGCTCAATTTCTGCAGCCGATCCATCCTGAAAAGCTGGAAAAGCTCTTCCTTCCTCCTCAAAGCTTCTTACCCAAGCAGACACACAACTCCCAGCCTCAACAATACTGAATAATGAAACCTGCCATTGGGCCTCCTACATACATAAATATATTTGAGATGCCAGTAGAAAATAATGCAATACAAAACAAGTTGACTTTGTGGGAGTCCCCAGTCTGACAAGACTGTCAGTGGCTGAAGTTTTTAAAGAGGTTGCAGCTTTCCCTAAGAGATAAAACTGTACCTGCTGCTACTTGGCTGAGAACCTAATAGCAAATCATCCCAATTGAGCCATACCAGGGAAGTCTGATTCTGCAATCATGGAGCAAAAAGTCCATCTTTGGGACCTGCTGACTTTCTGCAGCATCCTGTCCTGGTCCAGGGAATTTTCTTGCTGTAAAATCCAAAGGTGGCTTCATGAACTGCGCTATCTTCAGCTAACTCAGGCAGACATAGTCAGTCTAATGACCACAATAGACAATAGTGGCTTGATGTGGTTTGTTAATTCTGCCTTCCTCATTGGAGATTGGTGGCTGCATTGTGCAGATTAAATGCGCAGAAGGGGCCTCTTCATACTCCCGGTTTCCTGAAAACATACGTTCTTCAGAAGCTTTAAAAGACAGATCTAACAGGACAGGAAATTAAAGCCTCATCTCCCAAACATCGCAAGATCAGATAAAAAAAGGGGGGGGGAGTATAATAAAATCACGGTGTTCACAAACAAAGAACCACATACGCTGAGCAGCCCCAGATGGCGTCAGTCAGGAAAGGAAACACCAGCCCATTCATCTTAGCGCTGAGGTTTATCACCATTTCAAGCACATGGATCTGGACCTAACTCATAGCTCCCATTAAATTCCCAAGCAATGGGGGCTGGTCTGGGAATAACACTGCCCTTGATGCACCCCCTGGAGCTGCTGGTGGATGAGGCCTCCCTCCCCCTTTCCCAAGCTACACCTCCACTCCGAGCAGTGCTTTCCCTGAAGGCAAGCAGCCAGCCATGGCAGATGCACTCCCCGAGTCAGGGCACAGACAAAAAACATGCCCCCAGTTTAATAGATTCTTGTGGCTATTCTCCATCTCTTTCACTGTGTGATGGGGACCCGCAGAAAGATACCTGGGGATCATTAGCAAATCAGGCAGGCAGAACACGCAGTCTCTGCTTCCACTAATGAGCCTATTAATTGGTGCTCTAAGAGAAGCCTGAAGTCTTTGATACTGTGGGCAAAGCTGGCTAGTCCAGGGGACATTTATGTGGCCTTGCTTTGAGGAAGCCTATGCAGCTGGGACCATCATTTCATTTGCCATGTAAGGTACAACATGGCTGCAGCTTGCACACTGTGATAACAATAATTTGAGGGTTTGGACAGCTTCAGGAAAACAAACAACAAACCTAACCCACAGCACTCTTCACTCACTGAAAAACCCAGGGGTTAGTATCACCAGTGCTGGCTCGTACGTCTGAAAAAGCTGACACAATCCTGTTCTGGAGCTCTACCCTTTCTCCAAGCTGAACAAAGACACTGAAATAATTATTCTGAGTAAAAGAAAACTCAAACGTTTAGAGACAGGAAAGCCCCTTTCCTCACTGTGCAGCACCACCACACAGGTCTCTGCCATGAAGGACACAGTAGACTCTTCCTTGGGTTCCCAAGAGCGAAACTCAATATGAGTGAACTCACAAGCACGAAATGCCAGAAAGAGCATGGCAAGAAACCTTCCTTTTAAATGCCAGCATCCTTCCTCCAACTAAGTGACAGAAAAAACAAAACCTCAATTCACCAGAAGTTTGAAATTTTCCGTCATCAAAAAGCAAGATAAAGCCCTTAGGTTCACACATGAAAGAACTTGGCCTGATTACATCTTTTCTTTTCAAGGTGCTTTTATAGTGCCTTCAATTTTTAAAGTTAGCCCATTACTCCAAAGATCTTTCACAGCTGAGCCTACAAGAGAAACATCCCATTTTTGCCAAGTCTAATGCTACAAGAACACAAGCAGCACCACTATTAGAACACAGAACCACTGCCAAGCTACAATAAGGTCACAGGAGCGAACTTTATTGGCTGAGAAGCTGAAGAAAAGGTCGAACAGTCACAAAGAGTCACATAGCTACAGATTCAGTTTGTGTGTGTGTGTACAGCGGGGTGAGGATGGAAGCTGTGGTGAAATGTTACATAAACATTAAGTTGAAGATGCTGCCTTAATGCTCTGGTTATATCCCTGGAAACTGCCGTATTAACAGGATATATCTGTCAATATCTGGAGATTCGGGTTTAAAAAAGCAAATGTTGGTGCTGAGTGTTCATCTGCTCCGTTTATCACGAATTGCTGAAAGCGGTAAAGGTCATATCACTGCCTCTACAGAAAACTCCTTACAAGTGGATAAAGTTTGGCCATAGGAAGGAAAGGTCAGATCAATAATGCTATGTAATCTCTGAGCCAGCCAACGAGCATCACTTGAGAGATTGTAAAGATCATTTTGTTGCTGGGGCAGATTAGCAGATACTGACCACTCAAAGAGATCCCCCACAGCCCCCTGCTGAGCTCTCCAGTGCAAAAGGGAGGCACAGGCTGGGTTAATTTTAAGCACATAGTTCTCCATCAGACTCTTTCATAAAGCATTACAAGCTACCACAAAACGTAAGCCCTAAGCACGGGACTTCAGCCCCAAAGCATCAAGTGGCCTTCACAGGCAAGGGTTTTCTCTGGTCCACTGAGCTCTCCCTGGCTGGGCAGCCCAGTTTTATAGGCAGAGGAAGCCAACACAAAATTCAACACACTGTGACCCCAAAGCACTGCTGTCCCACCCCAAGCAAGTTCTGCTGAGCCTCAGGCCTCACTGCCACCTTCTCCCACTGCAGAAGGGACTGGGAACATGTCTCCAGCCCAGCAGCATCTCCTCAGCAGGCAGGAACAACCAAAAGGCACTTACAAGAGGACTTGTGGTTTAAAAGGTGCTCCTCTATGAGCACAGCCAAGCTCACCTCTGTACCAAAAAAACCATCCCAACCTGCTGGCTGCTTCAAGGAAAAGGAAGACTTTTTTCAGGAGGTTCTCTCACCTCCTCCAGAAGCCCAAATGCTCTAACAAAGAGAAAGGCTTTACTCAGATCTTTGTTTCAGCCTAGTCCCCATACTATGGGATAACATGAACTGCTGCTCATTCCAATGTTGCGTGATGCCAGGAAACACTCGTGCTTCTGCAGAAGGACTGACCACTACCAGGAGAAGGAAGCACATTGTTACAAGCACAGAGAATTTAATTATCACTAAATTTAGCACGGAGGCAGTAAAAGCTATTGAGAAAGTAAATGGATTTCTATTTAAATCTTGTGTTTTCCTTTTCTAATTCCACCAGACAGGGAAGCAGCACAATACGTTTAATCGATACTTATTGTATCTGTGGTAGAGTAATTACTTTTTTTGCCATCACCCGGTAGGTTGTTGCACATTTTCAAAACCTGAATATCAGTAGCGTGGGCTTTGTGAGACACCTTGGAGTGACAGCCCTGTCTACGGTGCAGACGGAGGGAGCTTTGTTCTGGGCCAGATTCTTCTCATGGCTAGAACAAGCTTTTCTACTCTTATTCCATCTGATCCTTCTAGTTAAATATTATAGGGTTTGAAAAGACAATTCAAAGCACATTTGAGACCATCACCCGGCTAGAACCCAGAGATTGACCCAGCCGGAACAACAGGAGGCTCCTTCTTACACCAAAGCACCACCCCATCCACCAGAGCAGTTCCAACAGATTTTTAAAGACATCAGGCAGTTTGGACTGTTTAGTCTTATTTGCTATTTGACATAGAAAACAGAATTTCCCCTGTCCATTCCAGCACCAGAGAACATAACCCCTGGCTCACCAAAGGTACCTCTGGTAGAAACCAGACCCCCAAACCTTAATGGGAGGGACTTCAAGAAAGAGAGGACCCACCACATCCATAAGCAAAGGGCTCTGGTCACCAATTATCCCTATGCCTATCATTATCTTGGCCTCATTTTCTACTTGCATTCATCTCCTTCTGGCCACTGAGATAAGGACCATCTGGGCAAGCCTGACCTGGTGCCCTGCAAGGAGAGAGTGCTGAAAGCAGAGGGTAGCGAGCTGGGCTCGTGCACCGAGCTCATGTGCCCTGAAAAGGGGATGCGCTGCAGCAATTCTCTGCAGGTGAAATTCCTCAAGGAGCCTGGTGGCACCAAGCGCAGGCAAAGTCATCCTTCCTCTAGGACTGTCTGCAAGGACTACAGCGTTTCCTCCATGAAAAATGTTGGATAGCTTAAAAGACCACCACAAAAGGTGGAGGACGTGGTGAACAGAACGCACACCCTGCACAGCCCACAACAGGATCCCGTAGGAAACCCCACGCTCTAAGAACACAACAACCAATCAGTAGTGGATGCGCTGCTACTGCTTCTTTTGAAGGGCCAAAGATGATGACCTGGGGAATCTAAGCTTAAGTTACAGCACAGACCTTGGACCCCACCGCTAGCACGGGTTTATCCCTTTAGTCCTTTCCTGCACGACTCCCACTGACCAGTTACACTTTGCCCGGGCTCTTTGAGAAGGTGGGAGTGACTCGCAGTGTGGGGGGCGTTTCTCACTTGTTACCCCTGCCACAACAGGCTTTACTGATGCTCTCTTCAAAGCTTGCCATGCACAGCTTGTCTCAAAAGACAGACCAACTCTGCCAGTCCATTAGCTCAGCAACACACAACCTAATCCTCAAAGAAGTGAGTGTGGGCTGTGAAAAACAAGTCTGCAAAACCACCGAGCTGCAGAGACTCTCTTCTTCAGAGCTCTGTAATCTTCAATTTAACCAGCATTATCACCTCAAAAAGCAAGGCTGCTCCTCTGCTGTCCGTGCTGCTCTCTAAAGCTATTAATACAGACTTTTCAGTCCAAGGTAAAAGCTCAGTGTCTCACAATGTTGCTGATCTGTTCCGTTACGGAGCAGTAATGGAAAGAGGCAGTGCTCTCCGAGCTGCTTTGCGAGTTACGAGAATGGTAAGCAAAAAATAGCACCAAAGCCTTTATCCCTTCGTCTCGCAGATAATTAGAAATACATGAGATCGCGTTACGCTTTTTAACTAGGCTGTAGTAATGGCTTGTGGGAATACAACCCAATGACAATAGTTTATCACGGTAAGTCAGCTCTGTAGGGTTACAGGATGCCAAGTCTAAATGGGAACCATTTGTTTCCCTTCTGCATTGCAGCAGAAGCTGCTGTACTTTTCACGGGAGCATCGCTGACAGTCCCCAACTGTTATTTTTTTAAATTAAACGCCGTGCCTGCCGAGTTAATAGCCATGCAGTCAGTAAGGTTTCTCTATAAGTTCCTGTAATGGAGCACACTTTGTAGTTACAGATAATAAAATTTGACAAAGCATTCTGTAATTACTGCTCTGCTTTACGGAATATTACTAATACATGTACAGTGCCGCTCTCATAATGAATGACACATCGCTGAGAGCCTGCTGCTTCCTTTAACTGATGGCACACCAAAGTAGCTGAGTTGAAACATGTAAGTGGGCTGGCTGGAAAGCCAAGAGGCTTTACAATTCATGAGCTTGCAAAGAGCAAAACTCTGCCTTTCAAGGCAGTCCTACGAGCCCTCATTGCCCTGTCAACATGCTCTGCAGAGGCCTCACCTCGGGAGCAGAAGGGAAGGCAATACCTGCTCAGCAAGGGGCATATTGCCGGGATAACCTGCAGCGTTAGGTGACGCAGCTCCAAGCTGCGCCCTCCTCCAGCTCACGGTGGCTCTTTGGGAAGAGGAAACTGGACGAGACTGCTCTGACCTAAGAGACACCGGGACAGCCAACATGCTGGACAGGCAGTGAACACTGTAACCTTTCACCCCTCTAATTCACAGTTACTGCAAGGATTGGTACATGTTGGGGCAGAATCTATCCTTTTCCAAGCCAAACCTCATCTCCTCTGCACATGCCCTGGCACTGCTGACCGACCCCTGCAGCTCCGGATACAGCAGCTTTCCCTCCTGCTCCTTCTTTGCATCCTAACTGGTCCTGATAACAAGGAAATCTTTAAACTCCAAAGTAGCTCAAAACAATTGTTTCAGTCCTATTGAATTAAACTGGCTATTACAGAAGAATAGCTTTACCACTGGACTGTGGCAGGTGAATATATTTTCCTAGAGCAAGTTGGTTGCATTCCATCAAGCCTTCCCCTTTTTCAATGATACTCTGTCCCCCGCGTTGCCCCGACAGATTTTTGCATGCATAACTTTTTCCAGATGGCAGATTCAGTGCAGACAGTAATTTACATAATTTAAATCTGCTTGCTAGCATAAATTATAGCACAACACACCGCGGGTTTTTCTTTCAGTGCCCCGTGCCGAGGTCTCGGTGGTGCCCGTGATGGATCGTGGGAGTCCCGGAGGGCTGCACTGGGCTGCGGGCTCAGCCATGGCACAGGGCAGCTCCGCAGGTGGAGGAGCTGAATCAGAAGAAGATAATTCATACCTGAAAGTGCTCCAAACAGCAATGACACTGTATGAAAGTGAACTCCATTGGCAGGCTTAGCTGGATGGTTACTCTGGTGCAAGAAGAACAAGGAGAGCTTCTGGTCACGTGTCAGGACTTTCTCCTGAGTAGGTTCTGTTCCAAGCAGGCTGAAATGACTATCAGTGGTTTGCCTCTCCTTATCACCTCCACACGAAGCATGTGTTCAATACTTTATTATTTAAAGAAAACAGCTTCAATTTTTAGCTCCATTTGTTAACTTCCAAGAAAATTTAATAAACATCCCTGTAAATATTTTGTCATTGAAATCAATTTATATGAAGTTTTGTTAGTGCATCAGTCTTTATTTGGCAAACCTTATTACTACACTAAGGAAAACCTCAGGATCTTCAGGAGATCATCACATTCCTGTTCCAGATGGGGTTTAAAGGGGGATCTGTACCAAAACCATGGGCACAGATATGAAAACATGATCAGCAAGTCAATATGACAAGAAACTCCTGGAGCGTTCCCATCCCTCCCCATGCTTCTCTGCCACACAATGTTTATAGAACGGCTCAAAAGCAGAATAAAGAAAAGCAGAGCTCTGTTTTGTTGAACGCTAAAGAGGACCAGCTCCAAGAAAGTCCCGTTGCTGACTCTCCAAGAAACCGTGGACAAAGGCAACACAATTATTCCCACTGAGCCCAAAATGAGTAGAAAGGAAGCGCTAAACACATAATTTAAGACTTTCAGAAAGAACAACTTGAGCTGCACAGAAGTGATATTAAACCAGTGCAGAGCAAAGTGACTGTGCTCTCACACTGGGCTGCTTTCCTCAAAAGGCGGGTAGGTAAGAGCGGGAAATATTTTCCAGCAGCAGAGGCAGGCCTGTTCATACGAAAATACAAAAATGCTGTTTTCTACTCATTTTACAAAGGAAGACTCCCACGGCATATGGTAGTCCCTACAAAAATTCTTTCAGTATATAGACATACATAAGAATTTCTCTTCTTCTTTGTGAATTGATAGAGAAACGAAGAGCAAACGGCTGAAAGAGTAAGGAGACAACGTTATGTGATGACCCAAACCTGTCAGGTACAATACTTTCTTGCCCAGAGACCTCTGCCAACAAGGTCCAGAGTACTAGAAGAGATATCACCCTTGTGCCTGTCTGGAAAGCTGGGATGAGCAGAAAGGTCTTAGACCTTACATGTATAGATGAAAAATGATGTCACCCTAAATATCAGCATTTAAGCTGCCAGAATTAACATAGCCTAACCCAAACACTCACACCACCCACCCCCACCCACCCCCATTTCTGGTATTTTTTTCTAACTACAGAACCCAACTCTACCCCACCTGGGCCCTGTTCTATAGGATGGAGTCCATCAAAGTTGAAACCTTTCCAATAAAAGCTGTTTTATTCTAGAAATAAAATTCTCTTCTTTACAGCTCTCTCCTATTTGTTTGGAGAGGGAACCAGCATCTTTGCACATGTATTTCAAAGCCGTGTTGCTGCTGTTCTTTCTGGTCTCTCCTATATGCTCATCACGGTATCATCAGGGCATTTCGCTATCCAGCCTGGGGAAGAAATGGAAGCGATTTCCATTTCACAGAGTGAATCAGAGGCACAGAGAGACCAAGAGCAAAGCTTTTCCTTCATTTTGGGTACATGGCCTAGAGTGGGGAGCTGGGAGGGAGAACTGGAGAATATTTGGATGTGTTGATAGATTCCAGGTGCATCTGTGACTGCTCAGGCCCCAAGGTCATTAGCTGAGCATCCAGGACAGTTAAGATCACACCAGGATCTCCAAAACATGACCCGAGTGACCCACACACAAGCTCTGTCATGGAGACAAGCTCAGGGAACAAGGTCCCCCTTGTAGCATTCAAATCCATTAGCCAGGATAACGCTCTTGATCTACCTGCAGTCCCTCGGTTCACCCACATACTTCCCAAAATCCACAATAAGTGACGTAGGGCTTGGCCAGCTATAACCTCCTGCATGCTACAGCCTGCTTTATCTCCCGGACTTGGTCTCATTCTGCCTCTCCAGTCACCAGAAGCCAAGCTGAGATCGGGAAAACGGCCTCTTCACAATTTGAAGCCACATGTTGATCAGAAATGTGTGGGTCTGCGTGGCCAGTTGGGCTGCAATCACTCCCAGCAGAGACCTACTGCCAAATATGAAGTTATTCACCTTCTGGAGAGCGCTGGTTTATATCGAACATAAGTTTCTGTCCTGAAATATACCGAGTAGCAACTGAAACATGAAAGCACTCAAAACAGAAATGTGCTGGCAAACACAAAACCAAAACGTATTCATCTTCCAGAGAGCCCGACTGCGTGTGGAACAGAAGTCTGAATCCCAAAATAATACCCAGTACCAACTAAAACACACACACACACACACTTCCCCACATCTTGTCTTGCTTCCATCAATTTAGCAGCACAATGAAGCTATTGCCATCGTTAACATATGCACCGCATTAAGGCTAGCCAAGATTTTAAATTCTTTTGTTAATTTGGCAGAGGGGAAAGACACAATAGAAGAGAGCCCTACAATTTGCAGCCATCTGTGATACCAAAAACAGTAATAAACTTGAAAAGTGCTGTTATTATACATGTTATCACTCCTAGCAAGCCAATGTCTTCAAACATTTATGCCTTTTACGTCTAAATTAGTGCCTCTTAATTTCTGCATGCAGAAAGTGTTTTCAGACTTCTCCTCCCATTATATGACCATTAATCTTGCCCACTGGTTCAAGCTCCCCCAGTACGATACGATTTACGCTGTCGGAGATCACTGGATAAGTCAGACTCAATTATAAATCTAAGATGCTAAATTACTTAATGCTGTTATTTTTAGGGTTGTGACAGGCACCACTAGCACTCAGTGTCTTAGGCCACTTCATCTTCACGCAGAGAAGACCACCTCCCAGTCTGATGGGGCACATCCATCACCGAACTCATCGCTTTGCTTATGAAGTAAACATGAAGTTCCCCAACAGACAATTAAACCAGTATTTCAAATTAAAATCTGCCCAAGAATATTCATAGGCTTCTCCTAGTGACAGGTCTCTGTGTAATTGCTTCCCCCACCCCTGCTTGAATATGTTTGCTGTCCTGGTGATGAATTTCTCATCTGCCTTCTGCCAGGGAAAAATTACACCGGCTTCTCAGCACGCCAGCACCACGGGTCACATCTATCATCCTCAGGCCTCTGTTTTACTTTTAATTACAACACTTCACTCGGGAACGTTACTTCAAATCATAAACCTAAGGAGAAAGTAGATTTTAATTTGCAGAACAGCCATTAAATTCTCTGCTTCAGCGACATTAATTTGCTGGTGCTCCTTGTACTAAGGAAGAGACAACGATTCCTTGTTCTCAGACTTCCTGGAAAGGTGAGTGTGCCCAAAGTCACGATCACAATAGAACGAGTTCTATTTTGTGTCCACACGCTTCCTGTAATCCTGCGTTGAACCAAGGCCTTTGCTAAGAACCATTTGCAATGATCAGCAATGCTCTATATGGGTAATTTAAAATCAATCATTGTGTCTGGAACAAACTGGAGCGTGAAAACTTAAACGTATCATTTTACCCAGTTTGGGGTCTTTATTTTTATGTATAAGCAGATCCCATTTTTGCGAGACCGGTGGGATGAGGAGTGTCACACAAATCTAAGAGACTGCCAAAATATATACCAAAAAACCCCTCCAGAAAGGACAGGTTTACACACACACACACACACACACACACACACACACACACACACACACACACACACACACACACACACACACACACACACACACCCCCCTACACCCCCTGGCTCTCTGCTCAGCCTAAAGCCCACCAGCATTTCCAGCCAGCTCTTGCCTCTGTTCCTTTGCGAGTGAACATTTTCCATTAGGATTTCAAAGCGAGGACGCTGCTGCCCGCACTGCGGATCAATATCTGCCACCACAGCGCTGCAGTTCAGTGGAAAATGCCACATCGGCCACTGCTGGCTTCATGGGGTCTCCTGCTGTTCCCATGGGGAGGAAGGAAGAGAGGGGCTGGTAGCTCAGGATGTTTTAGGGAGAGGAAAACCGAGAAGGCTGACTATTGAGAAATTACCCTAAAATTTAAGCACCTCGTTGAAGTACCATCAGAATGCTACACTCTCAGGTTCCTGGTAGAATAGGAAGTTACGGCCTCAGGGATCTTTTGTTGTGGATTTAGAAGAAAGCATTTTAAAAAAGAAAAACAAAAAAACCAAACAGTAGCACCCAAAAGGCAGCCACCCTCACTGTGCAGCTGGAACAGAGCCTCAAAGAGAGCAGTTGCCCTGGCTGATGATTTTCATCCAAGGCAAGAGAATAAACCCAAACAGACAAATGGCTGGAGTCAAGTCTCGTTGACCATTCCCAAGTGGTGAGCGAGGTGGGAAGACAACAGAACTAATGGGCACATGACAGGCTGCCTGGAAGCCTTCCCCAGCCCAGCAAGGGCTCCAGAAGGTGCCCACTGACTCCTGAGGGATGAGCTACAAGGAAGATCCGTTGCTCACCCCACCCAACCAGGTTTTCCTGTCCATCACACCAAGAGAAGATGCAAAAACATGCCAAGACACCAAAACCCTCCAATCAACACAGATGATGATTATTTTTAACCACCTATTTGAATTACACTTGAAAAATCGCCTGCAGAACTTAAAGGGCAAAATCCCCCTCAGTCTGCAAAACCAGTAAGACTTTCATATTTGAAAGACAAGCCTCACTACAAAAAAGCACCTTCTACCTCCTCTTGGGGGCACGAAAACAGGTAGGACATGACAGACCAGCCTGACATGGCTTTACATCTGTTAAAGTGAGGAGATAACTCATCTGCTCTGTGACTTACGACAATTTAATTTCATGGTAAACCTAAGGCCAGAAAGATACACTTTTTTTTTTGCAATGCTGAGACCTTTCTTAGCATTATTTTAATATGCAGAAGGGACTTCTAAATGCTCTCAGCATTGCCTCAGCTTGTCCCTGGTGAGGTTAACAGAAGAGTCAGCATTACTGTCCATGAGAACATTTCTTTAAACGAGAGCAGAGACAACAAGCCTTTGGGTTTCTGTGCTCATTTGAGATTTCAGAATTACTATTTTCCCCCCTCTTCTCCCTCTCACACAGTGCAAAGATGGTGACATTCTACATACCTTGTGTAGCACGTGAAATTCAAGTGAGCAACGTACAGATGGGACAACACCACCACATGTTTCCGATGTCCCTGCATCAGCTCTAGCACGAGAAGCATTTAAGTTCAGTCCAGATGCAGGTACCACAGGGCCAGCAGCATCAGGGGTTTGGAGCATTTCAGTTTATGCAGCGAGAACCAGCAAGAGCAGCCTCGTTCAGAACGACGAGAGAACGGCAGGGGAGATGCTTCCGAGGGTAGGAAATGGTACAGTTCTGCCACTTGTATTTCCATATAAATCAGAAGTCACCCACCCCAGAGCACCGCTGGTACCAAATTACCTTTGTGCAACAAGCTTTTGCTCAAGGAAAATAAATTCTTTAAGCTATGCCTAAAATCCAGTTACTTTTTACCATAATTGAGACCATTTGCCATGCAGAATCATCTAAAAATGAGTCTCACCCTGCAACTGCTTATTTCTACAGGAGATGCACGAGCTGCAGAGATTGCCTTTAAAAAAGCTTGAAGAACTGCTCGTTCATTCAGTTATGAGCATGTAGAATACTTTAAGTACTCCAAAAACAGGTTAATCAAAGCTGTTTAAAGTATTAATAGGAAACTCATCTGAAGTGTCGATGTCTGTCTGAAAGCAGCTGGTTTACACTGGGATTTTAAAAATAAACTTAGACAAATCCTGTTTGACTGTTTTTTAATAAATGTAAATAATATGCTGAAACAGGGACAAAATGGCAGTAGTTGAGGGGTAGCTGAGCTATTCATAGCATATAAACGAATTCCCTGCTTGAATACCAGGATTTGTGTGCGCAGCATTCAGGAATAAAATGAGCAAAACTTTCACAGCTTGAGAAGAGCTCCACAGAGCTGTGTATTATTACTTTTATTATTGATACAGAAAGATAGATGAGCAGCAAGGATGCAAGATTTCAGGTGATACCAGTATTCTGTAACATCTAACCAAGTCCATAAAGAACACCGAAGTCTGATGAACTTGAGGGCACATTAAACTTACACCGACAAGTGAAATGCAACAGACACTGGAGGATATAATTAGATTTACGTGCAAACCTAATGGCAACCTTCCTGCAGCTGGAATACTAGACCCAGGTTCCTTCACTGAGAAGCAACAGCCTGGAGACAAGTCACCAGACCAGCCAGGCTATGGAGAAAGGGTCTCATCCCCAGAGAAAGCATAGGAGCTTCTCCCACCAGAAAGGGGATGGAGAGGAACAGTCCCCATAAACCCTCCTGCATATTACGGGGACTGTGGGTCAGCGATCTTCAAGACTGGATATTGACATTCATTGGAAAATAAGCAGCATAGCCAAATATGACCAGAAGAACTGCTGTCACACAACGACCCCTGAGCCTAGGAGCTCCTCGTCAGGAGGAGATACAGCTCAGCAGCATGCCCGAGGCAAGAGAGGTCTAGATGCGTGGGGAGAGAGGATAATATGATGTATAGGGGACCACAGAAGGTGTGAGCCCTCCTCAGCCTCTGGGCTGCGAGGTGGATGATGTCACCCAAGAGGAGGGCAAACACAGAGGACAACAAAAAGAAAATGGGAACAGAAAGGTATTTTTTTTTCCCCCTCTCCTTGCCAGTGTAATGCACATAAGAGCTGGTCAGTCTAGAGGGTTAGACCACACAGCAGTAGTTAAAAATAAGCCCACCACCTATTCAGTTTTATACGAGGGACAAGGAACGCTGTCCTCAGTCACTGCTTGGAAGGGGAAAGAGATAAACTGAGGAGAAAGATAAAAATAGATAAAAACTAACAAAGGTTTCAATTTTACTTTCTATTTCTTCTTTCCTTCGGTAACTTCTAAGTAATTTATGAGGTGGGAGGAAATCTCTCAAAACAGGAGTCTAAAATGTAATTCTATATTTTTTTAAAAATACCATTTTCACATGGCACTTTATACCATGATTAACTTAATCTGATACAGCGCTAGCAATTACTTCGAAAGACACTTCAAAACCAGTACGTTATCATTCAAAATCCATAAACCAAAACACCAAGTGTCAGGAAACTCAATTAGCAAAAGAGTTACTCTAAACAGCTGTAAATATTGGTGCTTTGTTTGCCTTTGGCTTTTTGAGCCTTTGGGCTGTGCATTTGTAAGCTCTCCTCTGAAAACACAGGAGGCCAGAAATGTATTTTTTCATTAAAAACGTGAAGCAGAAATATCTCATCGAGATGTGGAGCTGGAAGACAAACAGCAAGCTCTTCTTCATGCCAATGCATCGACAACACCCCATCTGACCTGCCAGCAGATCTGACGCAAAAAGCTCTGTGAATCTGCAAAGGGGGGTTTTAGCCCATCTTCCCTCTTCAGGTTTTGTCCTTTCAGGACTTTTTTGGATGGCATAAAGCTATGCTAAAACCTGCCTTTGGGATTTACACTACAGACTCTGAGACAACCTATCAGCTTGAGGAGTAAGTGCTGAAGTCACGTTTTTGACCACATTTCCAAGCTGGTTCACTTGTCCTGACTAGAGCTTTGGTTTTGCTGTTAAAGGATGTTCCAACAGAAAGTGCCACAGGGAAGAAAGGGATAAACCAGGAATTTCGCACCTGGCTTTAGAATATCCTGACAGTACTCAGAAACAAGACCAAGCCCTTGTTGGGTTGTGCCACTGCTGTTAACATCCAGACCTACGCGAGAATTTATCCAGAGCAAGACACAAACTGCTGGGAACGTACAAAAGGGGAACGATCTGTTCACCCACCCTCTTACCAGAGGAGGGGGAAAAAAAGCCAAAAACCAAACACAACCCCCAAACCCTAGAGGCTGCTCTGCCCATCACCCCCTCTGACAGGCACCCACAGCCGAGGCAATGCTCCCAAACACCTCTGCTTCCCCACCTCTTCAGAGCTGCTCCCAAAGACTACTTCCACTGCTTTCCAGGAAGTGAAGGGGGGGGAGGGTGCTCTGGCCAGCAGCTCACGCATGCAAACCCTTCTCCCAACCACCTCTGCTTCCCCTCCTCTTCAGAGCGTCTCCCAAAGACTACTTCCACTGCTTTCCAGGAAGTGGAGGGAAGGGAGGGTGCTCTGGCCAGCAGCTCACGCATGCAAACCCTTCTGCAGATGAAACAGAGAGCGGAGAGGAGCTCACCCTCCCAGGGAGGGGCTTTGGTAACTCCACCAGCTCTCACTGCTGTGCAAACCTTCTTAGTGAAATACCAAGTGCACAAGGACTGGGTTTTCCTCGAGGAAAGGTCACTCCTGTACAGCCATTATTCAGCTACACTTAATTGTGCTTTAGGAAGTAGGTTAACTCAACCGCATCGCTCAAAAAGCCTCAGGAATGACTGTGCTTTGAGAGCTGTGTGCCTGGAGAGCCCAGGTAGGTAATTTTTCAGAGGAGAAATGCCATGTGGTAATTAGCTCAAGTGATGCAATTTTCTTCCAAGGATAACAACACTGACTTGCAGCAGCTGATGTCTGGTGACCTTTGCAGCTGCAGCTCCACCCTGGAGAAGGATGTGAAAACAAAAAAGAAAAGAGAAGTCCTACAGCTGGTGACCAAGGCACGTCCACCATGACCTCCTCCTGTCGACAGCAGGTACCAACAGAAACCAAGAACACCCTTGGTTGCCCTTCACTCTTGGACAGAGTGTGATGCTCTGCTGATCTCCACATCCTCTAAGCTTCCATTCAGGCTACTGGGTTTTTCCCTTGAGCCTTCTTAAGAGTCATTTATTTCCTGGTTTAAATAAGAAAGCCAGCAATATCTTCTGTTGTGCAAGATGGGCTGTTGGCAGAGCTGACCACATCACATCATACCATACCAGCAGCGACAGGTCAGCTGGGGACCTAGCAAAGGCCATCCACCACCAGCCCTTGAGCTCCTCCTGCAACACCAGCATCTGACTGCTAATCAAGAACCAACACAGAAGTAGTTACTTATTCAAAACTGATCTACCAAGAAAACAGAGCATTAAGAAGGGCCTGCAGGAAAGACAAGAGCTGTTGGGTTGGCTTTGCACTCATTGCTAACCTGCTTCCACGTGGACATGAAATCAGCTCGTTAGGCCATTTGTTGAGGTGTGGCCATCCTTCCTGCCGTGGAACATGCTGGCAGGCAGCTAGCACGATCACCAGCTGTTTCTGCTGAAAGATTTCCAAACCTAATGTTTCTGGGCTTATGCCCAGTACGGCAAAAGAAAGATCAAGCTCAGCTACCTCCAGTGCTGCAGAAATTGATGTGAGGATATCTGCCAAGAGGCAGGACTGCAGGAGATGTTAACATGCCCTAATTTGTTTCTTGCTTATCAAGAAGAAGCAAGATGCACTCAATTAACACACCAGAGTCAGGACTCACTAGCATGGATGAACGTATGGTAGGTCGCATGGAAGGCCGGGGGTGTGTGGAATAAAAGTCACTCCAAAAGGATTTTCCTCATTTCTGCCCATTCTCAGAGTGAACAGGGTTGTAAGGTGTGGGAAACTGCATTTTGGGATGTATTCTAGCACTGTATAAAGATGTTAAAGATGAGAGTAGGAACCATTTTCTATAACAAAAGCTTCTGTCCTGAGCGTTGGAAGCAGACGTGCCTCTGGACAGGAGACACACTGCCACTTACTTTCAAACAAGCAGATGTTGATTGTGAGCCCCTGGAAGCAGCCATTTGCTACTGTTCAATTTATCCAGCAGGAAAGCTGGAGTTCTGAAGGGCAAGGACTAATACTCTACAGAGGGCAACCCTCCAAAGGGGATCCAGAGATGAGTACGAATTAGCATCACGCTCTGCAGTGTCACACCACATATCTCACTGCAACATTTCTGTGGAGTGGCTTGCAAACATCATTTGTCCATCTGCAATTAAACTGGCTGCAGGTCCCCCCTGAGCCTGATCCACAAGGTGCAGCGCTGCCCAACGCAGCTGTAGTACAGGAAATGAAAAATATTGTGCCCTGAAACTACAGCAGGAACAAAATCACCTTTTCAGCTTCCCAGTTTGTCTTCCCTCTTGTGGAAGGGAACAGGTTTGTGGGCAGAGCTAATACCCTTCATTACACCAGCTGGTGCTACTGGAGACAGTAGGCAAGCCCCCGAACTCAGGAGTCATCCTCAGCACCAAAGAGGGCAAACAACAACGCAACGCCAAGACGTCCCCAAAGAAAATATCACATTGTGTTCTTCAGGGAGCCAAACGCATCACATTAACATTACAAAGTCTCACCCGTTCCCTCGTACACAAATTTGATTAAACACAACCATTAAATTTGGGAGCAGTAACGCAACCAAGGCCAGGTAAGGTACCTCCTGCTGACATGCAGTCAATGGAAACGTGCTGGCTAGAGGGTCTGTGGAGGTAGCTCAGCTCGAGGTCACAGCCACAACATCTGAAGAGTCACAGAAGCTTTGTATAGCAACACTGTTATAACCTACTTGCTCAGAAAAGCAGGTTCTGCCCAGCAGCATCTCAACAGACTTTCCCACTCCTACCTCCCCACAGCCTGGGGAGAGACTCTGCTTTCCAGAGAGCCCCAGGGTGAACCCAGTAGACCCATCACAGACCTGTACAGGCAGTGAGAAAAGCAGCCACAAGATATTTCTGGATAATAAGTTACACATTCTCCCCCTGTGACACACTTCAATATTCCTTCTTTTAAGGTGCAAATAGGCAAGATAAATAACCACAGGAGATCCCTCACCTGCAAGCCAGCACAGCACTCACCTCCCTCCCCACCTCCTCCCCAGCCCTCCCAAGAAGAGGAATAGCACTCTCTTACCTGTTTGTTCCCACCACCACTCAAGTACAATGGTGAAACAGAAGGTAGAGGATGGCCCTATCATCTGGTAATGACACTGCAAACCTGTCCTCTCCCTGCTCCAGGAGGCCACATCTCCTACCCAAAGGAGCAGACAGGAAAAGGAGCAACATCACCTCCCACCCTGCTGGGGTGGAGATACTGATACTTTAGTAATCAGCTTCCTACACCCTCAGCCAAGCAGGCTGGGGCTAATTACAGGTATTTCAGGTGCAGCAATAAAATAATTACAACAGAAAACCCTGCAGCAGAAGATTCCCTGGTTTCAGCACTAAGACGAGAGTGTTTCACGCAACCTCAGAATTGCTGCAAAAACTGAATCTCCCAAGAAGGAAACATGCCCACAGCCCTCATCCCCCCCGCCGCTCCTCCCAACCCCTCCCCACTTTTAACTGCTTCTTACTCCCGCGCTGTTTGCCAGGCTGGGAAGGGGAGCTCTGGGCGGAGAAAGTTCAGCAAAGCCTCTTGTTGGAGGGAGCGGCAGATTTGTGCCGCCACGAATCGTACCGATGCCACCAAGTGATTTTACAAGTACTTTTGGGTAATTCCATAAAGTGACTGGCAACCGTGCTGCCACCTCTCAGCGAGGCGGAGGGCTGGGGAGCGCTGTCCCCGAATGCCTTTGCGTTTAAGTAGCTTAGCTGGTTCCAGCTATGTCAGTTAAAATCAGGCATGGTGGGTTGATTTCCCCAATCTCCATGTCCAGCTGGCTCGCACATAGCCTCACGTACAATATTCGCCGTCCTGGGCAAGAATTACCAGAGAAGTTTACCAGGTTCCCCTGGTTTTATTGTTCTCATTCTTGGTCAGAAAGGTCGAATGGCATCTTGCTGCTGAAGAAATACACCTCGGCTCTGCTTTTAACAGCCCTGTTGTGCGTTTAATAGTGCTGCTGAACAGCTATATTTTATAGGTGTTTTAAACACTTAGAATTTCATAGTCCTACTTAAACACCTCATTGAATTCTGAAAATAACTGCAAGTTTTACTACAAATTTCTTTTGCCACAGGATGGTAATAGAGATTTTTAAAAAAATTAACCCCTTGCCTGATCCAGTAAGTGCCGTATTCATATTTGGGCACAGAGCTTGCCATGGCTCTTTTTCAGTGCTTAAGTACTAAAATTTCACTTGGCTCCCTGTAGATGTTATTTTGCATACTATAAAAAAGACTCTACAACAGAGAAATTTTCCCATTTCCAGCATAACTCTGCCTTTATCATCTCATTCATTACATCTCTGCCTACCACAATAAATAATTCCTTGCAATTCAATTCCCTTCCTTGAAAATTACAGAGTTTCAGGCTGGTGAGTGGTTTATATTCCCAGTCCTTTCCTATTTAGCCAAACGATAGGTATTTCACTTTGAGCAGCTTCCCAGGAGCCAGCTCCTCCATGGCCAGCGGGACTGTCCACAGCTGAGGTGCATCGTTGCAGTCGATGCTCGGGGTCAAACACCATCTCCAAAGGCAGCTGCCTCCGCTTTGAAGCTCTTGCTTCAAGGTGTTCCTACCTCCATCATGCAGACTGCTGGGAAACGCGCCTGCTTGTATGGGCTGGGAGCTTCTTTCTGCTGTGTCTCCCGACAGCTCAGTCCAGATCGTCGAGTCTCATTTAATGGCCCATTTCAGTGTCTACGTACAATCCATGTCAGCCTGGTTCTACCAACACCCAGCTACCACTGCTCACCGTTTTCCTGAGGACAATTTTAGGCTACGTCTATCTTCACCTATTTGACATACCTTTGAATGGAGTTCTGTCTAAGTCCAGCTGGCTCTCCCGTGCTTATAGAGATGTCAAAGAGCAGACCTGATCATCACTCTTGCCTAGCAGATATTTTCCCAAGCGCTGCTTTTTCTCAAAAGCACGTTATATTCTCCTCGAAGGATCTGACCTTGCTAAATGACAACATCTCCACATCCAGAGAGAGCAGAGCTGACTTCATCTGTCTTGTGACCAAACTCCGGCCAAACTCCCAGTGACATCATTGTCCCATGGGAAATGTCCACCCTACCTCTGGTGTTGCTGTGGGTGGTTTTGCACACTGTCTTTACTCATCCAACCTGTCGTAGAGGCGTGTATTTGAACTCGGGTAACAACCCCCGTTGTAGTGGACAGCACAGCGACCTGGGACAACATCTGGAGGCTCCCCTGCTCCTGCCCTCCTGACTTACCTCCAGGATGCTACAATGCAGGCTTTCCAGAGGTGAAAAGTGTGAAATACTGGGTTTATGGTGAAGCTTATGTACAGCTACAAGTCTGTATTACAGTTAGAGGTATTCTGAAACAATAAGACTTCACCTTCAGAGAGCAACCTAATGCACAATATATCATTTACTACTGGATTTTCCTTGGCATCCAGGGAAATTACTGCAAGTACAACCATTCGCCTTGCGTTTGATCTCATTTCTGTATATATTTCTGTCTATACAAGTTTTTAAACACCAACCGGATGATCCAGCCCTTGGGCATATAAATAGTCACCTTGGTTTTATTGAGCTTACATGAGTCCACAACCTGCAGGAGTAAGAACCTGCAGTACCCTTAAGTAACATAAAATCAGAGTTTTTAAGAGGCCAGAGATTTAAAGCAAGTGAAGGACTCATGAAGTATCTGTGAGCAAAGTGTCCGACATAACGCAAGAGGCTTTCCAGCGCTGCGCTGGGTACATTGAGTGAACCCCAGCATCTTACTACGGAAGTAAATTCTTCATGCATTTCTTTTATTTCTAAGACTACCTCAAGAGCTTTTCTAGCCTATTAGAAAGCTGAAAAACTTGAGGCAGGCAAGGAATGGAATCAAAATATACTCGCTCAGGGTGAATTAGATATTCCTAAAGCATTCTTTTTTCCTGTGCAATTGAGCAAATTAGTTTACATTGTCTGACACGTTGTCCTGGAAAACATAAAAGCTCAGATTAATCTTAGCTTTGTAGAAATCATAATTCAATATTTGCCTGTTTACCTCCACCCACACTCGAACCGAGAGCCCTATCTCCTGTGCCGTGTCGGATACATCAATACCAACCCGCACCAGCGCATGGTGAGGAATTGCCTGGGCAGGACGTATCCTCACCTGCGGCGGCACAAGCCTCACCACGAAATGCCTGAGCTACCGCTCGCAATTAGCTTTAATTCCCCTGGGCTGTGGCAGGAGCCTGTTAGCCTGCGCTCTCCCTCTCCAGAGTTAACCACAGCTCTGTGGATTTTTCACCCCGTGGTGTTGGCGTAGTCATTTCAAGGTCCTGACGGATGGCTTTGCGTTGATGCCGCCAACATTTCAGTGCTCTGTTTGTGAGCAGGAGCAAATGCAGCAGCCCCGGGGACTGATTCTGCCCCATATGGAGGCGATGGACGGTGTAGCATCAGGTGTAAAGGTAACACGCTGCTCTCGAGGGAAGGACTGCTGAGGGAAGACAGGCAAAATTTGCTCTTAGAGAGCATTGATGCTAAATACAGCCAGCCCCTCCAAACTAAATCTCTGTCTGTTACAACTACTATGTTGGGAATGCCAAAAAAAACAGTCTGAGATTAACTACTTCAGTCCTGTGATGGCTGTCAGAGGCAGGACTGGTCCTGCAGCGTTTCCTGGATGACTTCATACAGATCCAGCTGGCTGCCTGTGCTGCACCCGACAAAAGCTGTGGGCTTTGACGTGTTGACAAACAGCTGAACTCCTGGCTACAGGAGCCCTACATCGATCCACTTACTATTCACGGGCTCGGGTTTAGAGGAGCTGAAACGCCTGCTGAATGCCGGCGCTGAAAAGCCCCGTAGGGTTACCCCGTGAACCGTAGCCGCGGTTTTTTCCCAATAATTGCAGAGCAGAAAGAAAAGGGCAGTTAAACCTAGCGAAATCCTGCCACAGCCGCCGGACAACTGC
>NW_010404292.1:11942-16852 GCF_000710305.1 Buceros rhinoceros silvestris | reverse complement strand
CCTGCCACAGCAGCACGACCACTGCTCAGCGGAGCTCTCCGGGTCCTCGGGCTCCTTTTCCAACACTGTTTTAAATTGTTAGCACACGGAGGCAATTCTCTCCTGTCTTAGCCCACAACATCACACAGCCTTAAATTCCGCTTTCCCTAATAAACTCACCGCAGCTCCATGCACGTTAGGAACTGCATCTGCTCATCTCTATTTGTTCAAGCCTCCTCAGCTAAAGGAAAAAGTGCTGCTTGATTTCAGATTCCTTGAGGAAATCTGCCGGTACATCTCTGGCTGGCGAGTAAAACAAACAGCATCCACGTCCCAGTAGGCATCCGCCACCCCCCGACATCTCCTCATCTAATTAGTTCTAAGCAAGCCGGTCTATCCGAAAGCTGACAAAGCTGCATGAGAGAAACGCTTCGGCGTTTATTTAGAAAATGAAATACGTTACCAGCCGCATGGTGAAGTTTCTGAGTCACCTGCAGGGAAAGAAGGCAGCAATCTGACGTTCACACACTCCTCCCGGCTGCACCGGCGCCCAGGCTGGCTCCTACAGAATAGCAGGCAAGAGCGAAGCTGCAAACCTTTGAGTTGAGCTCACTCTATAGGCATCAGAAAAACCTCAAAGAAAAAAAAAAAGAGCCAGAGCTGAGCGAGCAGCAGCCCACAGACAGCGAGATGAGAAACTTCTGGCAAGTCTCCAGCGCAGGAATGAATTTGCTGTCATTCAGAGATGTATGGCGACGGAAATGAAGGGAAACTTGAATTTACAGGCGGATTTGGAGCCTGCTCTAACCGTTCTGCGAAGATGGGCAGGTTGCAGCTCGGCTTGTTTTAGGAGGCTGGTCCAGGCACAGTGCTGGACCCAAAATTAAAGGGCTTGGTCGGTGCACACACACATATATATATATATAAAAGCCAAGGTGCACAGACTTCAAATAGCTCATTCCATCAGTTATTTGCTGTGAATTTTATTAAACACAGAGGCACAGCAGCAACTCGGATTCCTTTAATGTACCAAAGCATGTTCACAGGGGTTATAATGCTCTTTAGCCACATAAACAAATTTGTTCAGGTGTTTTCCTAGTCTTGCTAGGAAGCTAAAATGCATTTTGCAGAGATAATTCCAATGTTTTCAAGCATGTGGCAAAAGTGTCAGCACACAGAGACTGAACTTGTCCAAACATTTATGTGTTTTCAGCCAGTAGAAGGAAACAAACAAGACCATAGTAGAAATAATAACAAATATTGGGAGTTGCAAATTTTTCATAGATTGAAAGACTCCATAAGGCATCAGCAACCATGATCCCTAAGAAAGGGTTTAAATCTGAATTTTTGGAGAATGCAGAAACTGGTGTTTTTTCCATGCTGGTGGCAAACACAGTTAATGTGAGGGCTCTGCACAGAACCCGCTCCAGCACGGCGGGCTCTGCAGGGTTTAGGTAGTTTGCAGCCATGTGCGTAAAGTGAACCTCAACTCAGGAAAAAACTGTAAATAAAACACTTTTTTGGCATGAAAAGGGAAAAGAGGCTCCCCACAGCGTGGGTTAAACTGCGGAACTGAATTCAGCTCCTTTTATTACCTACCCCGATAACTCATGCATTTAAAATCTGGTTACCAGGTCAGGCAGTGTCAGTAAACACAGCTCCTCCTAATCACCGCTCGCCAAATTAGCAGCAAGGTTCCCCTCACTTTGGATCGCTACTCACTGAGCTGACAAAGAAGAGTAAGAAGTCAAGCTAAGCTAAATAACTGGAGGAATCCCTTATTGCTTGTTTTCTTCCTATTAATAAATCAGTCCTCTGTGGGAAGAAAATCAAACAGTAACAAACAAACAGGAATTCACTAGTGACACAGAAGGCGATGCTGAGGAAGGCAGAAGAACTCTGTGACAAAGAGCAAAATATTTGCTGCCTATTTGGGGATATATAGAAGCAGAAATATCCCAAACGCCAGCGATGTGATGACATTTGGTTTGTCTCCAGTTTTCAGTCACAGCCTTGCAGATGGAGCGGCCGCGAGGCGCCAGCTGTGCCCAGCTGTGTCAATGGCAAGTTCACTGCAGGGCTGCCGGAGCCCAGGCTGGCCCCACTGCCCCAGCGCTGGGAACGGGGCTGCGCTGGTAATCACCAGCCACGTCCATCTGCCGTGTAGATAAGCACAAAGGCATCTTCCAAATTATCTCTCTCCTCTTGCCCACACCTGCCTTTGCCTCAGAGGCCAGCGACATGCTACAGCTGGAGGGGAGCTCCGGGCAACTGCAGCCTGGCTGGGGAGGTCCATGATCAGGGCGTGGGTCCCGGGGTTGGCTGGGATCTGCTCAGCATCTCAGATCATTTCTTCCCATGGACACACATAGGAGGAGGGCTCCTGGTGGCGACTGAGTAACCAACCCACCCCAGCAAGCTCCTGAAACATTAACTGGGAACTGTCCTAAACCTACTCTCCGGTTTGCATTGTGAACCTGCGTTTGTTACCAGGGAACAGGGGCGTTTACAGGGGTAGACAACCCGGGTTTAACAGCGTCGTTAGGACAAGCTGAAGGGCGTATCTCTAACGAAGCAGGGAAGATGTCCCTGCTCACTGCGGGAGGGTTGGACGAGAGCTGACCTTTACAGGTCCCTTCCAACCCAACCCATTGTGTGATTCGAAGCTCGGGCATTTCAGGACCTGAAGCAATGGGACCAGGCACTATCCCTATTGAAGGCAAAGTGGTGATTTGAGACTGCAGGTACCACTGTGCTCAGGTTGATGCTGGACGCTTTGTCTAAAGCTGTTGCCAAACCCCGTTTTGATCACGGGGCTGGAGGCTTTTCCTGCTGCCAGCTGGGACTGAACTGACCGAGCAAACCGCAGGCAGACAACATGAATGCAGGGAACTGCAGGCTGATGCAGAGCATCATCAGGATGGCTGGAACCTGTTAAAAATGCCTTCATTTCCCAGCAAGGTCCCAGATTGCTGGGTTTGGGGAAGAGCCCAGGATGCTGCAGTGGGGTGAGCTGTATCCTCGCCTGCCTGGTCCACCAGCACAGTCACCCACTGGCTTCTCGGCTGGGAACCTTATCGCTGGCAGGAGCGGGAAGCAGAACAAAGTCTGAATTCCCAAGGGAAGGCCGAGTTTGCAGTGCTTGAATTTAGGGCGAGCCTGCTTTGACCTGCACACAAAGTAGCAGCATGGCCCCGCTCCCTATTTATTAACGAATCAACCCAGCATCTGGCTTTCTACACCTGCTTGGGTTTGGGTTTTTAATGTGAATCCACATTGATTTTCCAGTAATTCCTCCGTGCTTCCATCCACACCCACCTCCTTCTCCACATTTCCCTCAGTTTCTCCCCATAAACTTTTTATCAATTTGGAATTTGCAGGATTTAACCCATCTTTCACTGTAATATTTTTTACGGTGATTTTGCTTTTCCATACATTTTCATCTACCAATCACCCGAGAAGCATTATCACGGGCAGTATTGATTTGCATCACACTTCCCACACTCTATTTTAATTTCCCACCCTGACCATAAGTGATAGCTGCACTCAGTCACACACTCCCTGATTTTCCCTGTGTAGCACCAGCAGCTCCCCCCAGCCCTTTTTGCTGCTGCTGGAGGAAAGGACCTGAAGACCGAAGCAGCCAGTGTCAGCTCACAAAAATTAAGAAAACACCTCAGGGCTATAAAAGATGGATGAAACCTCTGATTGCACAGAAGAAGTGAAAGCTGGGACACCTGGGAAAAGTAAGACCATACATCTTATTCCACCAGCTCCCTGCCTTTACAGGCACCTCGTACCCCTGTGGCACAGTGAGTTTTTCAGGGCTTGTAACAGTTTGGTCTAACTCACGTCTGAGGGCTCTGTATGGAGGCAGCCGGATGAGGCTTAATGGCCTGTGATGAAGAAATGGTCAGCCCAGATGATCAATGGTCCCTTCTGAGGATAGAGATTAAAAAGAAACTCCCACCGCTTGCAGGGTTTAACCTGAGGAGTAATTGCACCACGGGAAAGTATTCCTGGGCTTTGTGCAAGGGTCCATCAGTTTTAAAGCATCCCCCAAACCGACAGCTCCATACCTTGGGGAGGGCCAGGGACAAAAGCTGTTCCAGCACAAGCAGCTCTGGCTTTTGCAAAGCCAACTCACAGAGTCACTTCTTCGCACCACAACGCTTTTCCACGCGCAGCCCCCGACACCTCTGAGCCAGCCGCGCAGACCCAGCACGGCCCCACCACGAACACCAGCAGTTAGGTGAGAAGTACCCGCTCCTCAGCCACCTCCCTGCTGCTACACCTTTTGCATTTAGAATGCCCGTTTCTGTCAAATACTTGGGCATATGAGAAGAAACACAGACTTTCTTGACTGGGAAGATGCTGAAGCTGTCGGACCCTGCTGGAGCAGAGAGCCAGGCTGAGAAGAGCTGCTGGACGAGGGATCCTCCTCAGCTGGATTCTGCCTAAATCACACATTGCGCTGAGCGTCTGGAAGGGGTGACAGCTCGGGAGATTCACTTTTGTTTAATCTGCCCTCTGTCTCTGGTGACTGTAGAGACCATTACCAATAGGTGGTGAAATGCCGAGCGATGAAGTGTGTTTTGCTCAGAGCTAATGTCATCTGAGGTGGGGGGGTGTTTTTTGTTCTTTTTCTGTTGGCTGCTCTGCACATCGCTTCTCTTAGCTGCTGTGACCCGACAACAACACCAGCGCTGTTGTAACTTCCAGCTCCAGCTTATTCATTTAGCCCGACCTGTAGTTCTGCTTTCTACAGCAAAGACAGAACTCAAAACACCTTGGACCAAAACGGCCTTAAGGTCTCTGTAATGCACCCTTCACATGTGCACAAGGTTTCCTCCTCGGGGGTTTGGATTTCTGCCTTCAGACGCTTCACAAAGTTCCCCTCAACCTGTAACAGCAGGTGATTGACTGAAAAA
>NW_010404292.1:7901-11811 GCF_000710305.1 Buceros rhinoceros silvestris | reverse complement strand
AGGGAGCAGTATCTCTGATGTAAATGTATGTAATAGGATTTATAGAAATAACAAATGAAAACGTGTCGTTTGCGCTGCTCCCACGATGCCAAACCCCAGATCCAGCACCAAAAATCAACTGGTGCCAGCGGCTCAGAGGAGTACCACACAGGGAGTGCTGGTTCTCCTGCCCAGGACTCCCTGGGGACATTGCTCACACATCCCTTAGCACCAGTGGCAGTGTTTCCGAAGTCAGGCTTTGGTTTACATCTTGATTCCAGGCCTGCCCGGTTTTTATCCCAACACTGAAGTTACATCCATTAAAATGTGTGTATCTCCTCTGGGCAACGTCGCTTAGAAAAAAATGGGATTTTCCCTCAAATAAAAAGATGACTAGAAAGCTCCTCTCGGAGCCAAGTGCTTCATCAAGCTCCCACATCTCATTTCTATCATTTGCTTATGCAAAAAAGGAGGAAACAAGGTCTTGGCCAGAGCTGCGGCTGCCCTGGCCCACCTGTTCTTGCCCCTGTGCCTGCTGCTCCAGTCAGAAGGATTTGGGTTTCACTGGGTTTAGTTCATTATAATTTTTTCACATACTAAAATAAAAACAACTCAGAAGAAGAAAGAAATAGCAAAGTAAACATCAACATAGGAACCATCTGCCTACCCCAGATGAGCCATCTCATGCACAAAACCACACGCAGAGAAGGAGAAGGATTCTCCTCTGGCCTCACCCTGGTCAAACTGGGAGGGCTTTTCCTGGAAGTGAGTTTTTACCTGGATATCAGCCCTGAATTTTTTGAGGCAGCTGATGGTGCTTGTTGCTCCTCCCTCCAGACATAAGACCTGAACTGGGGGCACTGGCACCCGCCTGGGGCTAGGACCAGTGGGACTGACGGGTCCTCCCTGTCCCAGGCTGGGCTGTCGTGACCCCATGACAGCTCCATGTCCCCCTGGCAGACCATGCTCATCCCACAGTCACAAGCTGTTATCCCCTCTGAGAGAGGCATCCCAGCAGCAAACTACACTTACACAAGGCCTACGGTGACAACTTTTACTAATCCTAGACAAGATAATGGAGAAAAAAAAACATGGGTTTTCTTCTCAAAGGAAAGAAGCTCTGGGTAACGTGCAATAATTAACAAGCTGAATTACTCTATCAGTAAGATAATAATGCACCATTAGAAAGACATCCAATTTTTATTATCCAATTTTTATCAGAAATCAAAATTAACTGTGGTTTAATATAATTCAGAGTCAGCTAATTATAGAACGGGCAAGGAGGATCTATCTTCTAGGACCATACCAGCTCCCTCAGGCGCAGAACAAATGGCTTCCCCTCCCCAGTCTCTCCCTCCAGCCCTGTGTGGGGGTCCCAGGGGACTTTCGCACACTCTGAGCCCCCCACAGGTAATGTGACCACTTCCTTTCCATCTCCAGCAAACCGAGGTTTTGAGTGCATTTTTGATTTCATAATCAACTGTGTGAATTAGGAACTAAATATTCACCTATTCCTGCAGACGATGCCTGAGCGCTGTTTGACAGCCACTGCAAAGTTGCCGGTTTTCAAACACCTCCTTGTTTGAAGGAGGAATGAACAGAATTATGGAGAGACCTGATGGATTTTCTCTGCCCTGCAGTCACCACGGGGGTAAGACATTGTCCACATGCTGCAGGTGATGCAAGAGTTAAGCTCATGTTACACCCCAAGTAAAACGAATAAAAGAGAAAATCCATCTCAAATAATACATCTCTAAGCCTTTTTTGAGAAAGTTTGCACTCCCCAGCAAGGCACCGCGGCACACTCCCCAGCAGGCTGCACACCAGCTTCCCACTGTGCCACACAAAATGCACACGTGTGACTGCTCCCAGCCAGAAATCTGATTTCTGAGCACAAAATCAAGCTGGAAACATTGACGGTTCCCCCACTGGCCGCTACATCCCTCAGTTCATTCCCAAGTCTGATGCCAAGAGGGCAAATCCAACCCTCGATGCTTCTTCACACCTCCAAATCCCAGTTCTCCACGAAGTTACTTGACTCCTGCACTCCAGCCCCTGTTTCTCACCTCTCCACGCAGGAACACCCGCTCTGCTCAACCCAGGGGCCGCGGCTGCCCTTCCCCACACTCCCAGGAGCTGACGGATGACCCAGCAGCACAACTGCGGCGAGGGTTTGATGGATGCCCTTGGGACAGCAGATGGAAAGGAAGAAGAGCTGGTTCCTGCTCAGTGCCTGGTAGAGTAGGAAGGATGCAAACAGCCCGAGTTGTGAAAGCAAGGGTCTGTGCAAGTTGCTCGTATCCAATCTGTTGAACTCCTATTTGCGTCTTTAAATAATGAGGGCTCTCTGCCCAACTAACAGATTTTAAGACAGGTAGTCAGTCAAAACCCAGGAGCTCCTGCGTGCCTGTGCCTCACCCAAAACTACCTGTGAACCTTCTTGTCAATAGCCTCAAAACCAGGAATTAAACCCACAAAGCTAAAGGAGTATTTTTCTCATCCGACTAATTAGTTGGATGAGAGATACGCAACATGGTCTGCAGAGCTTGCACTAAATATACATCCAGCCACACGTGTCTATACATGTAATTTAAAGGACAATCTGGTTTACCAGCTTTTTCCGAAGAAGCAGTTCTCATCTGCTGAAGTTACCTCTATTTCTGCCGTGGTTTACAAACCATGGTGCTTTGGCCGTCGCTGCCCACGCAGGGCTGGGGCAAGGTGGTCCTCGGCACCCCCAGCTCTTGGGGCACATCTCACACCTCTTCTCCGGGGTGTATCTGAGGTACAGGCAACTCATCCCATGCCACACTGGGATTTGTAAGGTCTGTCCTTGACATCAAAGGACAGGACACGTGTCATATGCGCTCTGTCGATACATCTGCAAGATGCAAGGCGACGTGTCAAATTGTTTAGGCTTCTGACCAGCGCCGGACCTAACAAGTCTCTCCCTGTAATCGGGTTTTCAGAGCCTGGAAAGGCTGTCTGAAGCGCGCCTATTGTACCCTCCAGAGATGCTATCCTATAAATAGCATATTAATCATTTATGGCAATCAGCTATGGCTTGAGATTTTAAGCTCTACACTCCCTGAATGCCAATGGAAAAGAAGCGCAAAACTGGCTCCCTCCGCTCAAATCTCATACCTCTGGGGAGCTCATTAGCGGGGAAACACTTGCTGGAAATTTTCAGCAATCTCTTCGTGCTGTGTCTGTTTGGGATTTCACCTCTTAGATACCGCAGCCAAACAAAAGCTAGCAGACAGCTGTAACAGCCTTCACCAAATTCCTCCAAACAGACTTTAATATATTTAAGACTGCAATTATTGAACTGTCTAACTCAAATATTGCACTAGGCAGAAGTTTCCTCATCCCGCCTGCACTCAGTTGCTTCCAGACATGTTTATCCAACAGAAAGTGAGTCCTGGACAGGGCTTGCTGCGGGGGTATCTGTATGAAGCACCCGCTCCTTTCAAAACAGCTGCTTTCATTTTAAGCCTGGAAGAAGCAGCTTCCGAGCACCCACGAAGAGGCTGGTATCATCCCCAGGGGAAGAGGGTTGAGGAGGGATACACAAAATACCCAACTGGGACATGAAGTGCCCAGGCTGGAGAGCCCCAGCCCAGCTCTCAACACTTTCAGATTTTGCTTTAGATTTCCTTGTCTGGATGAAAAGAAATAACTCACCTATTTCATGCACAAGGCAGAAGCACTTGTACATTTTAACAACATTTTATGATTGAACAACTGGTTTACAATAAAACCTTTCCACACAGGAACACGTGGCAGAGATGACTTCACACGCTCCCATCTCCACCGAGCAGGTACCTTCAGCGCCTGCATTTTGGTGCAGTGAAATTCCTCCTTCAGTCCTACCTGGTAGATTACTAAAACCCAATGTTATAAAAAAAACCCAAAAAAACAAAAAAAAAAA
>NW_010404292.1:5121-7811 GCF_000710305.1 Buceros rhinoceros silvestris | reverse complement strand
AAAAAAAAACCACTAATGGTGTAAGTGGAACCAGTTTTATCTTCCCAGAAGATACAGAGCTAGAATTTGCTGTATCAAAGCAGAGGGACGCAGCTTCGACCATCATTTGCAGCTCCCCCCTGGCTCTGCTGGGGAGCTCGGACTGGTTGATGCGCACGTAAAGATTTACAATGTGAAGTAAAGAATAACTGATTGAAGTGGGATCCACAGCATTTCAGCACCTTAATGTGTTGTTGGAGAAAATTAATTTCCGTGTTTAATATATGCGGAGACAAAGAGGAAATCTTAGAATTTAATTAATCACAGCTTAAAAAAAAAAGTTATTCGGTATAATTGTAAGTAAATACTGGTTAATTATTCTTCTAAAACCATGGCTAATTTAGAAGTCATCTCCCTCGATGTCGTTCCAGGTTCAGCCTGTTCTGTATCTATTGGTCCAACTGCAGCCTCCACATTTGTTGAAATAACGGTACTTAGGGAACATCCCTGTTCTAAACCCAGCGCGTTGGGCAGACACCCCCCTCACAACTCCAGAGCGGAGCCGTACGCTGCAGAGCCCAGCCTGGCTGGGAGAAGCAGCAGAAATAACGCCCACTCACATTAACTCCTCTTTAGACTTGGTGCTGTCATTTGCCATTGACTACCCTGCCCAAGACCCACTTCAGCCACACTCCCCCTCTCTGATGTCAGCGTGAATCCTGCTCTACTGAAACCTTCACAGGGCTTGTTTTTGTACGCCACCGTATTTGGAGAGAACAATGTCTTTGAGAACCCATTTATCTCAGCACTGGTTATTTTGAACGCCTTGCACTGTGCAAGACAAGCGGGAGCACTTGGAAAGGGTGATATTTGTCTCTCATAGGCGACCTGGCGAGATGCCCTTGCTCGTTTAAAGCACAATCCTGACTGGCTCCCACCAAGCATAGATCAAGTCCAGACATCACACCCTTCAGTCTGAATGGACAAGCTTCAAAATACCGTCCTGCTTCCTAAAGACACGATTTAAGTTCTGTAAAAGGCCCTTTCCAGCCTGTGCCTTCAGGAATCCTGGGATTCCAGCCAGCTGAAACAGCAAAGCTTTGCAAGGGAACATGAAATCCGACGTGTGGGTAAGTGCTGGTGTTGCATTAATAAAAGGTTTCGGGGTTTTGGCTGCTGCTGAGAGACAAAGCTCTTGAATAACCAAGCATATACCTCACTGTGTAGGTATCCATTGCTGTTAGGGCTCATGGGCTCTACTGCTTCAGTAACACTGAGGCACACCATCCTCCCTGAATTTGGAGCCAAAACTCATCTAGAAAAATTAGTCATCTTATTTGTACACTAAATCTTTATGTTGGAGAGCAAACAGTAAAAAAAAAAGTCATTACACTGTGTCAGCCCCCTTCTTAGGCCAGCCCGTGGGTCACAAGTGAGGGGGGAGATGCTCTTCCAAGGGGCTGGGAGCTGCGTTTTCTGCTGCCTTGCAATTTCTCACGGTTTTGCTCCCGTTAATTATGGTTTTTAATTAGTCATTAGTGGTGCCTGGGGAATAAGATAAATGGTCTCTTCTGATTTATAAAATTTAAAAGATGGAATCAGTCTAAATGCAGTCAAACCTTGGATTATCACTAATTGCGCTCGGACCCAAGCGATGCGCTGCTGCGGGAGCCTGGACAGCACCAACGAGGAGCCTCCTCCCAAGGGCACAACACAGAGCTCCACTGCCAGCGTGGTATCCAAGACATAGAGGAAACCCTCAAAAACAAGGAGCAGAGGGGGATGTATCCACGTTCCCTGGAGCATGTGCCAAGTCACAGAGCTTGTACCCTGCAAACAGGACTCAGTGCACCGCGGCCATTGTGTCAGCTTCACGAAGGTCTCGACACGGGCACAGCAGCAGGCACCTGCTTGGCAAACAAATTGTCCTGGTGGCAACATGGAGCTCCAGGATGAAGCCTTTAAACCATAAACCAGAGGCTGTCACGGAAATGCAGAGGGCAGGAAAGGCAAGGCCAGCAAAGTTGCTCTTTGCAGCAGGATGTTGCGGTGTTTTCTCTTTTATATACAGACCTCAGCATCTGCCAAAGCCAATTTCACACGGTTCACAAGAATGCCGTGATCAATACCAGCACTTCATGTACAGGACGGTTACACTGGAAAATAAACAAACTGATAGAGGAAAAACAAAACAAATCCAAGTTTTCCTTTGAAATATCAAACGGAAACTTTTTGTGTAGAATTTTTCCCAGCCAAAGGCGTTTAACCAAAACTCAGAGGAATTCATAAAATATTTCCCTTGATCCACAGCTCCCTTTTTCCTGGGCAAGGAACGGCAGCCAAAACATTTGCTGCTGTTCTACCGGCTGCCCGAGAGGTTTTGCCGTTACGGGGACAATTTAAACATTTTCTCCTCGGGAGACTGTTCGGATGACACGGAGCCACAGGAGACCTGACTCTGCCGAGCGATGTGAAATATGTCATTCACGTTGCGAACGAAATGAAACAGAAACCTACTGTTTGTGCCCACACTTTGCCTTCTCGTGCATTTTTCAAATAACGAAGGACTCGGGCAGTCCTTCCCGCAACCGATGCTCTGATGTGAGACTCCCACTTCACAGCTCGGATTTTGTGGGAAGCACATCCAAGGCGTGAGGAAGGGAGATAGGCTTGTCTCCTGCCCAGCCCCAAGCATCCCCCATCACCGTTAC
>NW_010404292.1:2136-5075 GCF_000710305.1 Buceros rhinoceros silvestris | reverse complement strand
TGGAGATAGGCTTGCCTCCGCCCCAGCCCCAAGCATTCCCCATCACCGTTACCAGCATCTCTCGTCCCTCCTCCCCCAGTGACCCTTCTCAGAAACAGCTTCTGGGGCAGGAAAACCCCCTCAAGTCACAAATGTTGCGGAACAGGGAGAGCCTTGTCCTCAATGAGAATTTTGCAAACAGGTTTGGACAATCGATAGTACAGACGTTGTGGTCATAAGTAAGAAAATGACATTTCATTAACATGAATTTTATTTTTTATTTAAACTTAATTTTCCATCTGAAAGAGCTTATACTGAGTTTAGAAATCTGACATTTTTAGATCATTTTGTCTCTGCCAAGGACCATCTGTAAAGGGTAGGTCCTGCGAGGACATTGCTCCTCCTGCAACTGCCCCACCGTTATGGGGTTTTTCACATAGAAAAGGTGAATTCCTCAGCACTTTTCCCTAGCTGCAGGCAGCTGCACCTGAGGCATCAGGACCAGAACATCTTGCTCATCCTAAGAACGGAGAATTAAGAATGTTGCAATAAAGGCTGATTCTTGCAGCACACACGGGTCTGGTTCAGGGACCAATGTCGGGTTCACACTGTGACCACTGCACTAAAGTCACACAAAATATTGCAACGTCAAGAAACTGCTGTGGGGAGGAACCTATTAGAGAAAACAGATTTCTCCCTTCCCAGCACCAAAGAGCAGCCGCAGACTGGTCAGAGCAGAATTAGAGGAATATTTTAATTTTTAAAACTTGAGCGACTCAAAGAGCACTGGCTCTGCCACAGCCCAGCGCCGCAGAGGAGATGCTCCGCTGACACACGGAATGGTGCCAAACCCTACAGAGCACGTCCCTTTTATTCCAGCCGGGTTTTCTACCGGCAGCGACCCTGCCTGAAGAGAAAGAACACATCTGCCCACCACGCTCACCTGGCTTTTCATCTCTAGCCAGAAAGGTACTTTCACAGGAGTCAAATGGAGGTTGAGGAGGAGACACTCTCTGCATCATCCCAATATTTTCAGCAGCTAAAGTACTTCATATAGCAACCGTGGGATTTCGCAGCAGTGTGTAATAAGCCACCAACAGCAAGCGCAAAATTAAAACAATTTAACTTTCAAAGGCTTCAGCCTGCAGAAAGACATAATCTTATTTGTATTGAATTAATTTATTTTTTGAAATTAACTTTGTTGAAAGAAGCTTTTTTACAAGACTGCTCCGATAAAGGACACACCAAGCGCTATATAAATATAAATTACCCAATTTAAAAAGCCCGTCTTTCAGCTCAAAGAAGGGCCATGACTACTCGGCAATTCCCCAAGGTGAGGCCAGGAATATAATGCACTGGCTGATATATAATAGCTGTCTCACACGTGAGGAGTAAAGAGCCATTTACGGAATTTTAGCATGCAGGAAGACTAACATGTCTATTAAAAGAAAAATGTGAACTCTGGGTCTCTCATCAGGGACTCATTTAAATGCAATTTTGCTAAATTAGCGGCACTACAGAGCCGATGGAGGAAGGCTAACTGGGAACCCAGATAGAATTGTCCTGCTTTGGTAACAGCGATTCACATTCCCGGACTCCAGTGCATAACCGGTCATTAAGAGATAAACATTTTTTTAATCCAATATATCCTGAAATGATCCCAGAACTCAGCACCTCATACTGTTATCTGGTAAACTGAGGTTTTACACATTTCACTGACAAATTACAAATGCATCATTTCTATCTAAGCCATGAATGGAATGAGTCTGTGACCTGGCCTCAGACATACGTGAGACTTCAAAAAAGACTTTAAAAGGCAAGAACGGCTGGAAATGGGATAAGGCAACATGGGTTTACCAGCTGCTACCAGATCAGCACAGCACCTTCCTCGGATAAATTACTGCGTACACTCGACACGTGTCTGTCCTGGGAAGGGGAAGTGGGATGGAAAACGCTTTTCCCCGGCACATGGGGGACTCCATAACTCGCCACAATCCGCCTGTTTGTGGAGGACCCAATTAAAAGCCTCCCCTGTCGCCCAGCTGGTCCCGGGGTGTGCAGCGATGGTTATCAGCTGCCTCGTACCGATACGGCTCCAAAGTGATGGCAGCAGGGAGCAGGCACGTGCCAAGAAATAACCAATACTGGAAAGATCCCATGTAAAGCGATGCCATGGAAGTTCTCTGGGCAAGACAGGCAGCGAGAATCCCCGGGGAGGAACGAGCTGTTGCCTGCTGGCAAGCGCTGAGAGATTCCTCAGGGAAATGAAAGGGATATTCATGTTCACCTAAATGGAATTTATTTTAATTGCTTCACACTCAAGACCACTGGCATATTACCCATAATTAATAGCAAGATGGTGGAGGAAATCTTTGGGGGATGGAAGGGCAGGATGGAAAAGTCTCAGAGCCACAGGAACTAAAGGGGGGATGGAGCTTTCCAGAGGGTGTCCCAGCAAGGAGACACTGTCTCCCCATGACTGACTGTCAGCCCCAATCCTCTGTACTGACCCAGGAACACTGCCTAGAGGAGATGCGTGCGATGGGCAGGGAGATTCACACGTGGGTTCTCCAGCTCCAGGACACGAGTGGGGTTTCACCCACCCTGGGCAGGATTTGATAGACCTGTGTAGCACCCTGGCTGTTGCTCCAGCAGAACAGGCAGGCTGGGCATCTCCCGTCCACCACCTAGAATTCAGAATTCCATGGATTTCCATTCATACTTCACAAGTAGCTTCATTACTCCCAAACAAGCCTTCTCCAAGCTGATCTGCTGCTGCTCACATAGCTGGTGCTGCTTAGCGGGCCAGGTGCTTGGCAGCTATGGGGAAGCACCAGCACATGAAACAAAACAAAGAAAGATGATAACCACAGTTCAGCAGCATTCTTCCCAAAAACGCTGGTCTGCAGGTCTGGCTTTGTTTCCAGCCTGCACAACCTTGACAGGTTCCGTGGGAAGAG
>NW_010404292.1:0-2021 GCF_000710305.1 Buceros rhinoceros silvestris | reverse complement strand
GAGCGGACACCAGGAGGTGAAGCACACGGAAGGACACAGGACACCCCTGTTTGCTGGAGCACAGAAAGCCCCGACCTGAATCCCGCGGTCTCAAGATATTTTTACGGAGAAGAACATGCGCATTCAAGCCCTTCCATGTGCTTTCTGAACTAGGGCTCTAAAAACAAGCTTTCCCGTTTCCTGACTGCTGTCCATTGTAATTATATTTATAATATATTGGATTTCACTCTTAAGAGAACATTTCCTCTAGTGCTATAAAAACATTCCCCTCATTAGTTCCTGAAATTTGAAGTTGGTAACACTTGGAGACAAAAAGGTTTTTTCAAAGCACTGGGCAGTTACTAATGATAATCATAAAAGATTAAATTTTCAACATAATTAGCCAGGGACAGGTCAATAAAATCCCTAGGCCAGATGGCTTCTTAATTGAGTTTTCAAAGAAATTCGGTAATTATAGGAACCACCCTCAGATACGCTCAACTTTTCTTTTTAATGAAACTGCATAATACCAGATTATGCAAGAAAGACCATAATGAGTTTTAGCAAATGGAGTGAAGACCTCTGGAGCATCCCCGGCCTCCGGACGTCTCTTCACACCCATCACCCCTGCAAGAAACTCTCCCGTTATCTAAGGCTAAAATGAATACACTAATCCCCACAGATCCGTCCAGATCAGACTGCTCCTACACCACGACACCCCTCGTTTTTCCTAGAGGCAACCTGCTACGGCACACTGCACGATGGGCTGAAAAAAATACAAATCCTCACTTTGGCTGGGTGGAAATAGGGTATTTCGATTCGCATACAACCCTTCAAAAACATAGCACCACCAGAGAGGGGTTCAGTCTTCGAGGCACAGAGGTCTCCTTTTGAATTCACCTCCCGAGCAAAGCCTCCTGCCCCAGGGCTGCAGCTCCATGCGGGGCAGGAAGGTTGGTGACCACTCGTGAGCCTGTTTGTGTCAACAAACTTGTCCCCGATGGAATGCAATCAGAGCAAAGCCCACCACCAGCAATGAACTGCCCCTGGTTCGACAGTGTAACAGAAGAGCAAACTTTGAATTTATTGGGTTTTATGTAAATTAAATGTTACATGGGGAAAATCAGCAGTTTCTGCTCTAATACAGAAAAATACTGATAAGCCATTTTTTGAGCGGTAGTAACATCTTTTCTAATTCAAGTCTTGTTCAGTGTTCAACAGCGTGTAATAATCTCACATTAGGACATCCCCCTGAGCCTCTTTTGATTTCTTGCACTAGAATTCGGATCCCAAGTTGTAACCTGCTGCTAAGCAGCTCCCACCGGGCAGAGCAGTGGGCTGCAGAACGCATGTGCTCCAATGCCGAGCTGCTGAAACCCACCGCGGTTTGTCACAACATACCACCTCCACTGATATCAGCTGCACACTGGTGTGACCAGCAACCATGCCAAGGGTCCTCTGGGCCAAGACACAGCACCTTCACCTCCCGCACTGCTGCCTAGCATCAGGCAGGCAGAGAATTGCACTCCACACTTGCTCCTTGGCGTGATGGGGACAACACTCCCTTGCGACCGCCCCAAAAGTCCACTTCTGAGCAGACAGAAACCTCCAGGGCTGCCCAGCTTGGATCCTGCCCCCAGTCTGGCAGGGACCTGCTCCCAGCTGTGCTCCTCAGCATCTCCTTCAACCTCCACCACAGCCTGGGCACTGCGCAGCAACCAGCACGGAGCGCTGAGCAGTTAAATCCCTTTTTAAGATCAACGACTGGCACGTTATCCATTATATTCTTGACTTTCCACCAGCTCCAATATTTACAGAGAAGAATCTGCCCTTTCTCTGTACAACCACTTCATTTTAGAGTGCTGGGTGATTTTTCTTTGTTATTATTTTCATTCTGTTTTATCATTCCACCATCAGACCAGCCTGCTGTGCCTGTATTACTGAACAATCCCACCACAAAATTATATTTGAAATCATCTGTCATAAGGGTTTGGATGAGAGCCACTGTCCTCGTTTGAGCTAAACTTCCTGGTTTGAGCTGA
>NW_010404291.1:14469-17605 GCF_000710305.1 Buceros rhinoceros silvestris | reverse complement strand
ACCGCAGACCACAGTGTGGCATGCAATAGGTGCTCCCGACGAACAAGGTAGATATTCCAACAGCAATACTGCAAAGGCAATTCCCACCTCCTTTCTGTTTCAGAGAGTACAAGACACTGCAGGCCTACTGTCACTGGCTTACTGCACACACTCAGTGGCTGTACCGCAGACCACAGTGTGGCATGCAATAGGTAACTCAGTGCTCCCAAAACACCTACAGCTCATGAAATGAGGTTATTAAAGGAAAATCATAATGTCAGCATCAAGAGAGACTTTCAAACTGTAACACAGCCTCAGGAGAGCTTTCAAAAGGTAGGTACCACCACTGGGGCATTTCCAATAGGAATGGACCAAACATGGCATTTGAAAACCCTAAATACAGGTTCTTGTGCTGATTCCGTGGTGTCAATTTGAGCTAAGCTCCAAATCATATGACCTGACTGTGAGGAACACTTCAGAGTAAGTCCAACTCGGTGAGAGCAGGAAAAGGCAGACACAAGCTCTTCTCCTGTCTTGATGCTATCCCTCTCCTCAAGCTTTTTCGGTCTTGCCTTGTTTGGAGTAGAGCAAGGTCAGCATCTCTTCACTTTAACAAAGGCATAAAATACACCAAGAAAATTAGCCTAAACCTCAGCAACCCTGTTATCCAGCCTTACCTTCCGTGCCTGTTCTAGCACTTTGCAGGCATCAAGAACAAAGGTCAAAGTTCTAATTTTTGGCATCTTGCTGATGGAAGAAACCCTGTTCCTCAGACTCCTAGCAAATTCCTGCAATAATCAAAAGAGGGGAAAAAAAAAGTCAATGTCAAGATCCACAAGATCAAAAAAATAACACCTTCCACACAGGTAACTGCTAAGCATCCTGAAGTGTCATCCCAGAAGATACACGCAGCAGGAGAGCGTTTACTGCATCCAGCTGCATGTTGGGTTTGTGTCTGGCAGGGTTTTGGTAGCAGGGGAGGGGGCTACTGACATGGGTCCTGTACGGAGTTTTGAGAAGCAACCCGGGCTCTAAGTCAGCCCTGCCTCTGGCCAAGGCCGTGCCAATCGGTGCCTCTGTGATAACATATTTAAGAGGGGAAAACGTGTTGGGCAGGTTCTTTTGGTTTTGGGAGTTCTTTTGTTTGGGATAGGAGCAGAACCTGAGAGAGACAACCATGCAGACACAGAGGTCAGTGAAGGAGGAGGGGGGGCGCACACCAGAGCAGCCGATCTCCTTTGGCCCATGGTAAGATGGCAGGCTGAGCCCTTGCAGCCCTTAGGAGAGTGGGGCAGAATCTCATATGTGGCCCATGGAAGACTCCACACTGGAGCAAGGGACTGGTCTCAAAGGAGGCCGTGACCATGAGAGAAGCCTGTGCTGGAGCAGTCTGGCAGAAGTTCATGGAGGACTGTCTCCCATGGGAGAGATGCCACATTGCAGCAGGGGAGGACTGTGAGGAGCTTCTTCCCTGAGGAGGAGGGAAGCAGCACAAACAACATGGAATGGACTGGGACTGCCCTCAGCCTCCATCCTCTGCCACCCTGGAGGGGAGGAGCTAGAAGAGCTGGGCCCAAGAAAAAGGGAAGAGTGGGGAGAAGGTGTATTTAGCATCCACTTGTATTTATCACTGTCCTACTCTGGTTCAGTTGGTGAATTAGTGGTGGTTTTGTTGAAAATAAATTGATTTTTTTTCCCCAAGTCAGGTCCGTCTTTTGCCTGTTACCATAACTGGTGAGTGTCCTCTGCTGCAGCCCTCAAGTCTTTTGTTCAGTTTCTTTCTCCCATCCCACTGGAGGGGGTAGGAGTGAGCAAGCAACTTCATGGCTGTTTTGTTGCTGGGCTCAAACCACGACAAACTGTGACATGTTTACTGCGATATGACTTCAAACTTTTACAGAATCTCAGCTCTAGACAGAGTTCAGCATTCAGCTGCTCTTGCTTTCAAGTATTGCATCAGTTTGAGCACGTGAACACCACAAGTCAGGGGTTCAGTTCCCACAACAGACTTGGTAGAAGAAAGCAGGCCAGTCTGTACATCAGAGGAAGAGTGAAATGACCAGGCGTCCCCACCCGCATCAGAAGCCTGCTTCTCATCTTCAGATGAAATACATTAAGACACAACAGAAATGGCCCTGCTCACCAGGGCTAAGGCAACAGAGTCAGCATCTGCAAAAGGCGGTGGAGGTCTTACCCTTGCATGATGATGAAAAGTGCATCTCTCATTGTAATCCTGAAAACACTTCTTCTGCCAAGCTGCTTTACTCACCTGAAAGGAAAGGTAGAAGGACCTTGTTGCAGTTTCCCTCAAGTACCAGGGTTGCCTGGAAATGGCTACCGCACGTATGGACTTTGACAATACTAACAATACGGCAAGTACACAAAGTCCAGAGTAAACGGCACAGGTGGAGATCCTCACCCTCTCTCTGAGAGGCCAGGAGCATCTGAACACAGGCGTGAATCACTGGGATAGAGCAAACCACTCACCATAGCAGAGCAGTTGTAATAATCCTTATGAGTTGGCCTCCAGGGCTTGAGGCAACGCCAACAGAAGCCATGATTACACTTTGCACACGTCATACTGCATGGCAGGAGAAGAACAATGGGAATCACTTACTCCTAACAGCCACTTGCAGACAGTTATTCCCAGTGCTCCCCTACATCACGGGGATAGAGTGTGGAACCCAGTCACTCCCGTGCACTCAGTACTATGCATTTCCCTGCACGTGTTTTTTAAAGCCTCTCCTGGAAGCGGATGATACTTAACACCAGTCACTGTGTTTCCAAAAATGAGTTGGGTAAACTGGTAGCACAATCTCACAGTACCAACTTACAAAGTAGTTGAGGGGTGAACTAAGCGTTCCACATTTTGAAGCAAGATCCATATGAGCACCTCACCTCTTTCCTCAGGTAACACAGCACCCCACAGAGCACAAAGGCACTGCACAGCACTAGGGCCACACATAACATGTGAGGACATATCACACTAAGGGCTCTGCCAGCGCAAGAAACAAAGGGTGACTCCTAAGCCCTGGCTTCAAAGCTAGAGGTAATTCCCTTATCACATAAAAAGCTGCCAGATATCCAAGCCAATGCAAAAGCAGTTAAAAGAAAATTGTTTAAAGTTATAGGAATGGGTGAGGATGAAAAAAAAAAA
>NW_010404291.1:10703-14419 GCF_000710305.1 Buceros rhinoceros silvestris | reverse complement strand
AATTTAAAGGAAGGGGGGAGAATAAAAAAAAAAAAAAAAAAAAGGGGGCGGATCTACCCACTCCCCTAACCTGTGCCTCTGCATGTCCGTAGCGGAGCAGACAAGCATACACTATAAAATGGTACAACAAAGTGAGTTTTGGTTCTACCACAGAGCTATCAATAGATTTAACTCTATCCTGGGGAACATTTTGCCTTTCCTAAGAATTAGGAACCCAATCACTCATTCTTCTAAAAAAACTAAAAAAACAACCTGTTATAATGCTTATTCCACCACATAGAAAAAAAAAAAAAACAGAGGCACAATGGACCTAACTGTATGTCTTGGCCCTGTCCTCGCTCTGGTAGTAAACAAAAATGAATACTCACTGCAGGCACCCCTCATTTTTCTCTATCTGAGCCTGGCAGCTTGGGCAGTGCTTGGAAATGAGCTTAGCCAGGTGTTTGCTTTGGGCTTCACTTGTCATTCCCTCATAGTACCCATCATCATCCACCCACTGAGACATGTGGCTGCAGCTGGCAGGATAATGGGCCTGAAAAAGACAACCAGTCAACCGCACAAAAGCAGAATAGTGTGTGCCAAACTCAAGGCAGTACTGCCCATGATTCAGCTCATCCTCACCTCTGGGAAGTTGCAGTTGAAGCAGGATATCCAGGAGCACTTGGAACAGGCTGCCCCATAGCCAAGTCCATCCTTGAGGAGAATCTGATCACAGCCCTGAGGGTTGGTGCACCATGTCAGGTTGGAGCAACACTCAACATAACCTCTGAGGAGGGCTTTTTCATACTGTAGTAAGTCAACAGGAAAGAGATTTCAGGCAGAGAAGCTGCATGGTTAGGCCTTACAACAGAGGTGTGGTGTCTCTGGGCTCTACATCGGACTGAACAACTGCTCACAACAAAACAGCACTAAGTTAGTTTACTCTTTCATTCCCTCTGTGTAATTTTCCCATGCCTTGTGCCATATCTAGAGGCTGTTTCGTGTCATCACAGAATAGCTGAGGTGGGAAGGCTCTTCTGGAGATAAAAACTAATCCAACCCCTCCAACTCAAAGCACGGCAGCTCAGGACTATGTCCAGCTTTCAAGTATGCCCAAGGACTACAAGCACCTACGTGCAACCTGTTCCAACATCCTATTACCCTTACTGCTGAAAAAAATTCTTACACTTAAATGGAATTCCTTGTATTTAAATTAGTGCCCACTGCCTCTTATCCTTTCACTTGTTATCATCAAGAAGAATCTGGCTCATTAATCCCATCTGTGTATTTAAACACGTTGATAAGATCCACCACTTAAGCCTTCTCTTCTCCAGGCTAAACAAACCCAGCCCTCTCAGATTCTCCTAGAAGTGATCCAAAATCCTAAATCATCTTTGTGGACTTTTGCTAGATTCTCCCCAGTGTGTCTTTCTCGTACTGTTGAGCACAGTACGGACACAGCACTCCAGATGTGGTCTCACCAACACTGAGCAGAAGGGAAGGATCACCTTCCTCAACCTGCTGTCAGTGCTCTTCTTAAGAGCACCTAAGTCAACTTAAGACACTAGTGGACCTTAGCCAAAGGCTTATGTTCAGATTGTCCACCATGATCCCTCCCCTTTTTTTTCCTGCAGCACTGCATTCCAGACGGATGGCCCCCAGCACATACTGTTATACTGGGTGATTCCACCCCAGGGGCAGGACTTGACATTTCCTTTTGTTGAACTCAAGTGATATTCTTGTTTGCTAACTTCTCTCGTTGGCTGAGGTCCCTCTGAACAGCAGCACCACCTTCTGGAGTATCAACCAGTCCTCCCAGCTGTTTATAAATTTTCTGAGGTTGCGCTCAGTCCCATCATCCAGATCATCAATGATGCTAAACAATGTTAACCTTAATATCAACCTCTGCATTACACCACTAGTGACTGGCCTCCAGCTGAGCTTTCTGGCATTGATCATGACCTTTGAGCTCACCAGGCCATCTCACTGACCACTCATCCAGCTTGTCCTGATACAAGCTTGTGGGTTTTTTTTTTTTCCAACAAGGATGCTGTGGATGATGGTGTAGAAAGCCTTACTAAACAACATCTCCCCTAAGCCACTAAGCCAATCATCTCACCATAGAAAGTTATCAGGTGCTCTTTTAAACTTTTTCTGATTTTAAGGTCCTCAGCAGACTTTTGTGTAGTTACACAACATGCAAAGAGATTCGCTTTGTCCACAGCCTCTAGACAGAGGAGCAGAGGACAAGGCAAACTGGTAATCAACAGGGGACTGTTCAGGTACGGACTCAGGGATGCAACCACACTGCCCATAGTAACTTAGTTTCCTGTGCTTGGTTACTACAGTGTAAGGACTGTGCAATCACACACAAAGCTAGAGGAAGTTCTAAAGAAATCCTGTAATCTTTGCAGCACTGCTGCAGGGACTTCGGCATACCTGTAGAGCTGCTCTAAAGCCACAAAACACGGAAAGACAATACAGGTCACAATAGGCACTACACAGAAAAGGTGCAAGCCTTGAGCACTGCAGGGCTCAGACAGGGCTCTCATTTCTTCTCTCTCTTGTTTATTCTCTCCTGTTTATTCCTTCTGTCTGGCAACCTAAAAGATATTGTGCACTGACAGACTGCCTTAAGGATGCCAGCCTGCATCATGGCAAAATGCCTGGTGGAGGCACAGTCTCAACAAAGCCATTTCATCCTTCTCAGAGTCAACATCCATGTCTTGTCATCCTGTTAATAGGTGACGTGATCATTTCTTCCCAGACACTAATACCCAGAGCGATAAATGGATACCTGAGTCAACAAACTGCACCAAATCACAGGCTGGATTTCATAAAGTCTGATGTCTGAAGTTTTGATCTATCCTGTTTTCTCGGTGAGGAGACTACAAAGGTGCAAATGCTGAAGTGTATCTAGGTTTCTTACTGGAACCATAAGAGAAAGAGCTACTCCTAGGAAGCCTAAAAGGAGAGGGAACAAGCATCCAATGAAAGTCTGGGAAGAAAACTAGCCAGATATAATCAAGAAGTTGCCAAGTACCACATGACACTGACCAACAGATCTTAGAGGAACCTTCTCACACTTTAGAGTTAATCCAGGTGTGAAGCCGATGGCATGACTCCCAACAAAGAATCCCTAGGGGCAGAATGGAAGACTACCTCTGAAGAACAGACTATCACGAAGCTTGAGCGAAACAAGATTTAGAGAAAACTTCTTTCAGAAACGTGACAGGGTTTATGTTTTGTAGAAATACAAGCAGGAAAGCTGAAGCTCAAATATGCTCGTATTAGCAAGAGTGTAGTCAGGAGACAAGGGAAGGGATTTCTCACAGCTATTGGCCATTGGTGACACAGTTGGATACTGGGAACAGTTCAGGCTTCCAAGAAAAACAGGAACAGCTTAGAACAGATTCGATCATCCATAGGCCACCAAGACAGTCAGGGGTTGGAGCACAGAACGTATGAGGTGAAGTTGAGAAAGCTGAGTTTGTTTATCACGGGGAGAAGGCCGCAGAGGGGGATCTTACCAATGCCTAGAGCTACCTAAATGTAAGGTGCAGCGAAGATTGAACCTTACGTTCTGTTCATGTTTTAACTTCAGCATTAGATCGTCACACAATAACACGGCTATTGTGTGCACAGGATTAGAGCAGAGATCTGCATGGTTTATTGCAACCTAAATTATTCTATGACTGTATGTGTGACTCCGCATGAGTTATTAACACTCCACCCAT
>NW_010404291.1:8060-10580 GCF_000710305.1 Buceros rhinoceros silvestris | reverse complement strand
TCAGAGCAACTTGTTAAAATTAGTGCAATTTATGTTGACTTTTTTTTTTTCAATAAAATACCCACAGCAATGGGATATTAAATCCTGCTCTCAGACAGGTGTGGCTAGAGGATTTGCAAAGCCAGTAAGAACTAATTGCCCAGATACATGCACTAATTCTCCGAGCACTTCTTATAGAAAAGAAAATACAAAAGATACATCAAAGGAAATGCTTCTCTGTAGCTTTGCCTATTTTGGTTGCCAGTTTGCAAGATTAAAGAAAAATTACAAGAGAGAGGAGTCTTCATGGTTACTGTTCCTTTCCCCTTCTGACTGTTCACACAGGTTTGTAATGACACTAATGAGCTGGAAGAGGAGGGGAATAGTTTTGGAGAAGCAGTTGCTGGTGGAAATCTGTCAAACAACATAGTAGTGGAAAACATATGAGACGCCTGTTCCATCCAGCAATGAACAGAAAGAGTCTGTTTTGTGACAGTCACAGCTCTGCCATTAAGCGGGGAGGGCACTCAGCTCTACGCAACAAAAACTGCAAGAATAGGGAGACAAAGTACCCTCTGACTCAGAATAAGCAGCTCCTGTTGCCCCTGCTGACTGAGGACTAATGTAAGCAGAACTCAAGAAGCCTTGTTTAGAGATATCTGTAGATCCACACAGACTAGATTGAAGATTAAGTCTGATAACTTAATCTGATTAAATCTGGTAACTTCTGACACCTTCACAAAAACCTGAGGTCCTCAAAGCCAGAGACTGATTGAAGAGAAAGGATGTTGGGGTCACTGATGCAGCAATAAAATGAAATTGCTCAAATGTTTTCATTTATCCTAGATTTTACAATTGCTTCCAGCACACCAGCAGAGGATACTTGTCATGAGTTGCTACCACAACTCTCACCTGGTCCTCAACTAAGGATGCACCTTAGTGCTGGAGACTTGTCTACAGGAAATACTACTGTGCTCTTTTCCTGATGTTATGCTTTCCTGAATAGCTGGTATTGGCCACACTCAGAGACAGGAGATGCCACCGCGCAGAAATCTGGTTTGCCTCAATTAGCCACCAGTCTTAGTAAAAGGAAGGGGAAAAGCAAGATTATCTGCTAGTGCTAACCAAAATGAAACAGAGCTTGGACACCCAGTAACCACCTTTCCTACTTCACCTTGGCTATGATCTCCTCAGAGGAAACAATGGAACAAATGAAGGCTGTAGTTGGCTGCGCACGGCACTCAGATATGGGACAGGTACAGTTGACAACCATGTTCTGTTCAATGCGAGTTGTGAGATACTCATTCCAACAAAGCTGTGAAGGCAGAAGAGGAGATATTAGGGCTAAACAGGAGCTGCACCACCTGGATCAGCTGGAAGCCCACCCCACCCAGCACAGGGTGCACAAAACCACCACAAACCGTAGATACGTACTCAAAAGCACAAAAGTTGGAACAGGCTACTCAAGAGCTAGAGGATCATAAGGGAACTGAGAAAAGGGAATGCACAAGCTCTGGGAGAATAACCTGAAAACAGCTCCAGTCAAAGACCAGCTAGGCAGCAGCAATTTCCCACCAAGTTACGCAAGCCAAAGATGGCAGGGCTCTCACCTTGCAGCAGTAGTGCATGCAGCAGAGGGTTGGTGGTTTCTCAGTGGGACACAGCTCATTCACACAGACTGGGCAGTGGGTTCTTGGGCTCGGAGGGGGCTGGGCATCCTGCACTTGCAGCCCTGAGGAGATGAGCAGGGTCTCACGGTTCTCCATATAGCACTGAATCAGGAAATCCACATTCCACCTGCAGTGCATGAGGAGGTGCCGAGCAACATCATCTGTGATACTCAGAGTATCCTGGACTTGCTGTACTGTCTCGTTCATGAGCAGCTTTGCCTCCTCTGGACTAAGTGTGTGCCCCACTGGCACTGGAAGCATTGCCATGAGAAACTCCTCTGATCTGTCTGTGCCAGGATTCAACCTGACATGGAGAAAACATGTTATGTCCATTCAGGGCAGAGATGCACACCCCTCCACACCTGCTGACATGCATCCCTACCAGTACGAGCAGTCAATGCTATCCTCATCCATAGATGCCTCTGGTGGGCTGCTCCGGAAAACCATTTGTGCCTGGCCCCCAAAAGGTGGTGGTGGGTCAGCAGAGATGTATTCCAGGACATGAGGCCTCTCCTCCTGGCGCCGGAGATAGCCCTGGTTCAGCAAGTGCAGGATGCAGGACAGCACGTCCACGCTGTGGCAGCAGAAGCTCAGGAACTGCAGCCTTGGCCCCAATTTGCCTTTCTGACAAGCATCAGTCACCTACAGCAGCACGGGAGTCCCTCACTGCAGTGCAGCGCGGCACCCAGGCAGCCCCTCTCTGCCCCTCCAGCCCTCCATACCCTAAACACCAGGTTGTCAATGTGCAGCTGCTTCTCCACCTTGAGGATGCGGGTGATGAGGCAGCAGAGGATGTTTCTCTTCCTTTGCAGGGCGCTGACCTCAGCCCTCTCCACCCGCAGGTACCTCTGCTGGGGCAGCAGCCTCAGGT
>NW_010404291.1:7457-7692 GCF_000710305.1 Buceros rhinoceros silvestris | reverse complement strand
CCGACACGCAGCCCCGAGACCCACCCCCCACACCTACCCACAGCCCCAAGCCCCAGCCCCTCGTGCCACCCCCAGCCCCACACACAGCTTCAGGCCCGACTGGCCACACAGACCTGTGCCCCAAGTACCAACAGACGGACTCGCCCCAGCCCACTCACCTTCCCCTACGAGCTCGTGCACCCCTGCCCCAGCACCCACCTGACGCTCACACCAACCACACCCGGGGTGCCCCGGC
>NW_010404291.1:6914-7300 GCF_000710305.1 Buceros rhinoceros silvestris | reverse complement strand
CCGCCCGGCAGGCGGCTCCCCACCAGGCCCCCCTCGCCGTGGGTCAGCGGTTTCAGCGCGTGGTGCACCAGGGCAGCAGGGAGCCTGGTGGCCTGCAGAAGGTTCTCCACAGCCACCTCCTGCAGGAGGGCGTGGGAGGGGAACGGCCAGCCAAGACCCTCCAGACACAGGCCCATCCAAACAAGGAGGGCCAGGAGCGCCCCACTGCTGCAGACCCCAGCGAAGGGAGGCAACAGCCCTGCCGTACGCCAGCAGCCGGCCCCGCTCACCCCACCACAGCCCCCGCTCCTACCTCGGTGCTGTTGAAGCACAGCAGGATGTACATCTGCAGCGTGGACACGTGCAGGACGCAGTCTCCAAACCGCAGTTCGGCGTGACCCAGCCAC
>NW_010404291.1:6435-6704 GCF_000710305.1 Buceros rhinoceros silvestris | reverse complement strand
CAGGGCCAGCGTCGGTGCGAGGGCTGAGGGCCGGTCCCGCCAGGTACTCGTCCCACCTCTGGCTGAGCTGCTGCGGAGGGCCTGCGCCCCAGGGAGGCTCACACACGCCCCCGCTGCCGTGACACTCACTCCGCTTGCAGAAGTTGGCAAACTCATGCAGGGGGGAACTCAGCGCTGCGGAGAAAAACCTCCCAGGCTCATCCATGTGGCAGAAAGGGGAAATGGGCCAGCAGCGCGGGGACAAGACCAGCACCTTCACCTCTGGCACA
>NW_010404291.1:5999-6229 GCF_000710305.1 Buceros rhinoceros silvestris | reverse complement strand
GAGGGGAACAGAAGGCGCCCCAGGACAGGCCCCAGGAGCCTCGTGAGGAATGCAAGCATCCCCCTCCCCCCCACCCCACCAGCACACTCGCCTCATCCAGGCCCGTGTCCAGCTCCAGCAGCCGCTTGTCCTTCTCCTGCAGCTGGAAGAGGTAAAACTGCTGCTGCAGCTCCTCTGACTCAGCCCAGTTCCTCAGCATCTCCTGGGGGAAGCGGCTGGGGGGAGCACAC
>NW_010404291.1:4972-5843 GCF_000710305.1 Buceros rhinoceros silvestris | reverse complement strand
ATCTGCTCCACGATGGCTCCTTCCAGCCAAGCCGGCCCTTGCACCAGAAGCCGGTCCCCCAGGTAGTACCTGCCGCGGCCGCCAGCAACGGGTCAGGGGCCGGCCCAAGACCCCTGGCCAACAGCCCCCCGCCAGGAGACAGAGACGGCCCCGGCTCCAGCCTCCCTCCAAGGCACACGGGTCCAGCAGCACCCATCTATCTGCCCCGTGGCCAGCAGAAAATGTGCCTCCACAGACTGCCAGCACCCGCGGGCCCTCACAGCCTTTCCCTCCCCATGCCAAAGCTCAGAAAACCAAAGTGCGAGCACCACTGCCACACCAGGACAGGCTCAGCCGTGGCCTCAGTGCCACCTGTGCCTCCCCTGCCACGCCACACCATGCCGCAGCAAGCCCCTGGGTCCCGTGAAGACCCTGCGCCGCTCACCGGTAGAAGTGTTCAAAGGTGTGGGCGAGCTCCAGGCCACTGAAGACGACGAAGGGCTCCAGGATCTGCTGCAGCTGCTGCAGTGACCCTGCGCTGCCCACAGCTCCATGAAGCTCCCGGATCTGCCCATCGAGGTAGCGGGCAAACTGCTCGCTCACCTGCAGAGACACAGACCGGGCTGCAGGGCTGGGCTGGGGGCATGTCCCTGGGGGGAGCAGCTGAGAAGCCCTGCCTGAGGCTCTCAGACAGGCACCAGCCTCAGCAGGAGCGCGCCGGGGCTGGGGCCATGCCACGACAAGCGCTGGGCACCATCCAGGGCTGCCGAAGGGCAGGGCTCCATGGCTCGGTGCGGGGCCAGGACACTGCTCACCTGGAGCTCGACCTGAGGCCCTGGGCCAGGACAGCCTCCCCAGCCCGTGCCCAGGGCCAGCGAGGCTGGAGCCCAAG
>NW_010404291.1:4574-4882 GCF_000710305.1 Buceros rhinoceros silvestris | reverse complement strand
CGACCGGAGGCCCTGGTCCGGGCCAGCCGCCCCGGCCCGTGCCCGGGGCCAGCGAGGCTGGAGCCCCAACACCGCTGCCACGATCCCTCAACTCACGTGCAGGGCAGTAAGGAAGGGGAGCTGCAGCAACGCCCCCGCAAAGCCCTGGCCCAGGGCCAGCACAACGGCAGCCTGCTGCCCAAAAAGCTCCTCTGTGGCACCACGCAGGCGCCGGTACAGCCCACAGTAGCGCTCCACAAGGTCCGGTGCCTGCCCTGCTGCCTCCAGGAACCGCTGCACCTGCGGAACAAAGCACGAGAGGCGGGGAG
>NW_010404291.1:4003-4394 GCF_000710305.1 Buceros rhinoceros silvestris | reverse complement strand
GCCTGCAGGAACGTCCACAGTCCCAGCCTCGCTCCGCCAAAACCAACCGCTGGGGTCCCGGCCAGGGGACAGCTAGAGGCCCCGGTGCTGCCACGGGAACCAAGCCTGTGCCGAGGCAGGAGCGCAGCCCCGAGGGCTGGGCAGGGGCTGCAGGGCAGGACAGAAGCACAGCAGCTGCCCAGCAGGAAACAAGCAGCCAGACACGAACCTGTCCGCTGGCCTGCAGCACCGCCCTGGGCGCAGGGCCAGGCTGACACCTGAACCCTGCCAGGGCGGCAAGTAAGGCAGGGCTGTCCCCACACCCCTCCAGACCCCACGGAGGCCAAGGACAGCCCCACGCCCTCCCCACGCTCCCAGGGCACCGCCACCTCCATTCGCCCCCACACCCACC
>NW_010404291.1:3411-3835 GCF_000710305.1 Buceros rhinoceros silvestris | reverse complement strand
GGTCGCACATGCCCTCTCTGGCCCCCATGGCCAGCTCTCCAAGCTCTACCTGATGCTGCACCACGCCACGCCAGCACTGCGAGATGCCCTGCAGGCCGCTCAACGTCTCCACCACCACCTTCGTAGCCCTGGCTGGCACCTCCTTGTTCTCCTCCTTCCCACCTGCCATGGAACAACGTTCGGCTCAGTGCGGCTCCCTGGGCAGGCCCCGCAAACTGACCGACAGCAGCTTCCCCCTCTACCTGGGGGCTGCAGGGCAGCAGAGATGCCAAGGAGGCACGGCCCCTGGGCGGGCCTGGCCACGAGCCTTCCCTGTGGGGCTCGGGGGCCTCCTGTGACACAGGGCCGTGCCCAGAGCCCCCACGTGCATCCCCACGGCCACAGCCTGGCCCTCTGGACCACCGCCCTCCCAGCCCCATGGCAG
>NW_010404291.1:2843-3270 GCF_000710305.1 Buceros rhinoceros silvestris | reverse complement strand
CCAGCCCCTCACTCACCAGCTGCTCTTGCCTCCTCTGGCTCGGGGCTGCCAGGGTCCACGTGCACCAGCAGCTGGGTCAGGCACCGCACACGAGAACCAAATAGGGGACCGCGGCTCGTGGAGTGGTGGGGCAGCTCCGCGCTCTCCAGGTCCTCGCTCAGCAGCCAGGCCAGAGGGCTGATGCCCTCGGGGTCTGCAAGGTCAAGCCGACTCAGAGCGGAACGCCTCAGCCTGGCGCGGCATGGACAGTCCGGGAGGGCGCAGGGTACCTGGGCTGGTGACGCTCTGCACCAAGGGGTTCACCAGGGCCTCCCAGCACACCCTGCCCAAGGCCTGGGCCGCCTCGTCATCAGGAAGGAAGTCGTCGGCAAAGTCCTGCTCGTGCCGCAGTGCCCGGTCCAGCCTGCCACAGCGACGGGGCAGCAGG
>NW_010404291.1:2301-2570 GCF_000710305.1 Buceros rhinoceros silvestris | reverse complement strand
CCAGGCTGCCCTGCTGGCCCCGGGACCTACCTGCACGTGAGATCCTACCTGCACCTGACTGACCTCGTCCAGGTCAGAACGTGCCAGCCCCCTCTGGTGGGTTAGCCGTGCCCACGTACCCACTTGGGAGACAACCAAGGTGGCCCTGGCCCTCTGGGACCACTGGTGGCCAGGGAGGAGCGGGGGCCCCTCCCTATCCAAGCGGGACACACGGCTGCTCAGCCTCCTGGCCCTGCAGTCCCCTTGCAGGCTGCCAGCACCGTCCCCCC
>NW_010404291.1:1860-2205 GCF_000710305.1 Buceros rhinoceros silvestris | reverse complement strand
CCTATCCAAGCGGGACACACGGCTGCTCAGCCTCCTGACCCTGCAGTCCCCTTGCAGGCTGCCAGCACCCTCCCCCCAGGCCCCAGGACACCGGGTATCCAACGGCACAGCCAGGAGACAACTCACCTGCCAAAGAGCTGCAGCAGCTGCCCCCGGTCCTGGCAGATCTCCTGGCACCAGGCACGAGCCCGAGCACTGCAGGAGAGGAACGTCCGCCGGCACAGCTGCTCCTTGAAGATGGGCCAGAAAGTGGGCTTGGGACCGAGCACCTCGATGCCACGTACACGTGTGTCAATGCCACCCTACAAGAGAGCGGGACCCTCAGCTCCTCAGGCCTGGCCCCGC
>NW_010404291.1:552-942 GCF_000710305.1 Buceros rhinoceros silvestris | reverse complement strand
CCCAACCCTCCGGCACCTGCTGCCCACAGCCAGGAAGAGGCTGCTGCAGCACAGCTCCTGTCGTCCCCACCTCCCTGGGGGGCACCTCCCAGGGCCCCGCACCACAGCGAGACCTTCACAGGGTACAGCAAGGAGCAGCCCAATGCTCCCGCAGGGCCCCAGGGCCTGAACAGCCCATGCAGGACTCACCGCATTGAGCTCGGTTCTGATGGTGGCCACGCTGTCTCCTCCCAGCACCACAACACGGGCTGGCATGTAGCTGGAGTCCTCGCTGGCCACCAGCATGCTCATCTCCCTGCAGCACAGCAAACACGGGGCTGCCCGGCAGTCCCCACCTCCCTGCTCCGGCCCCTGCCAGCCCCACACACTGCTGCCCGCATCCAGCAACCC
>NW_010404291.1:0-281 GCF_000710305.1 Buceros rhinoceros silvestris | reverse complement strand
CTCGGCATGGGAACGTTGAGGAAGTGGGGTCCGTTGCTGCCGTTCGACTCCCAGTAGGTCTTGGGGTTCCTGTCTGTGAGCTTGCTGGCCCGGTGGGGGTTGGAGGCGACCTGCACCTTCTCCCAACACTTGTCCTCCTTCACCTCCACGCTGGAGCCTGGGGGGAAGCACACGGAGCCTCCAGCTGCCAGGCCAGCACATCAGACACAGGGCTCCAGCTCCCGCTCCCCGCATTCACCTCGACACAGGTTGTGCAGAAAGACACCAAAGAAGGGGATGCT
>NW_010404290.1:346-11966 GCF_000710305.1 Buceros rhinoceros silvestris | reverse complement strand
AATTTATATTTTTTATGTTATATGTATATATATATTTGTTTTTTACTCCTCTATATAATTTATTGTCCTTTCACTAAAAGGCCAATTGCTACTGAAGACCAAAATAATACAGAAGAACCTTCTGAACAGGTGAAAGCAGAGCGAATGCTTAGAGGGAGACAGCAGCTACTCAGAAGAGGGGGTAGTTACGGAGAATTGAGGTAGCTGAGGATCAGCCACAGAGGGGGTAAAGGCTTCCTACCTTCACTGCACCACACGTGGAAGATTTAAAAATTAGCTCCAGCAGAGAACCTGCTATTTTGGAAATGCTAACTCTTGATTTATCGAGGGGGAAACACATACAGTTCCCTGAGATTTCCATTAGGAGAACATCTGCCCACCAAGTGTGACCAGTTAAGGAGGAGACACAGAGAGCGTTGGTCCTCAGGCAGGTTTGGGTACAGCGTGGTGGCTCAGCAGAGGTGTGGTGTGGCTTGATTTCAGAGCTAGTGTATTGAAACTCTTGGCCTTATGTTTTGATTGAACTTCTATCAGTTCTTGTCCTGTCCTTTTTAGCAGGCGTTTTCAAAGGCAACTCTGGGCATAGTGGGGTAACTCCACTCTCCCATCCTACTGTTCCTGGGAAGAAACAGGATTCTCCAGGGAAAGTGCCAGATTCTACTGTACCCACTCTGACTCACCCTCTGGAGAAGACATGCTTTCCCCAAGGGCTATCAGGAGACCTCAGGGACATTTATCTCATTAGCAGTCCGCAGTGGCCCTTCTGAGAGCTTCCCTTGTGTTTCCTCAAGTCTCTCCTGGTTTTGAAATTTAAACAGAAACTGTGGGATAGTTTCAGTCCTGCTCTTAGCTGACTGATGCCAGCGGAGTTTTATTCCAGAGAGAAACTCAATCTCTTTAGTCTAACTCTAGATTAAGTTTTATTTGTTTGTTTTCATCACCATGCCACTTAATTAGCTGTGTTCTTAGAAAACACTCTTGGGGCCTTTTCCTTTCCAAAAGAAAGGTGTGTGATTTTCTCAGAAACATCTAAGTGACTTAGGACTTGGATCCCACTGAAAATCAGTGGCTGGCTTCTGAAATTCAAAATAACGATCCTCTGTAGTTAACAGGAACATCCATCACCCTCAGTCTCTACATATAGTGGACAGAATGTTGTCAGCCACCGATCACATCACTGAATCTGTCCCTGGGCAAGAAACACATTCAGGAGTCGATAGAGTCTGATGTTTTAATTACAGATCATACTAATTTATTAAAGCTCAGTGTTGGTTTCCTTGAAGGGGCAGGGGAAATGGCATCACAGCACAACTGGAATGCAGTAATCCTGTTTGCTGCACCTGCCAGCCATACAACATATTTTTGGCAACCTAGCTGCTCCATTCCACTTACACGTGATGCGCTTTAATATAAGCACTAAGTGACTTCAGTATTTCCTGGAAACACAGCAGTGGTGACATGGATGGCTCATCAGATGGCATGAAGATGGCACAGGACCTTGAGTATCAATGGGAGTGTCTGCACGGCTTTCCATAGGCTTTGGATCGTGCTCGTAATGAGAGCATATGTTAGGAAAAACCTTCCCATGGCTACCGGGGGCTCACATGGAACATAACGGGAGCAGAAAACAAGACATGCCTGGGAGCACGTGTTGGGGCATGCTGGGTTAGCGCCAGCCCTCTTTGTTATGGTGGCCTGGAAAGTCTCCTCCACCCTTCCTTTGGGTATCCACCTGATTGATGGAAAGCAGGGTGCAGAACTTGCCTGTGTATCTGGAGCCGAAAAAACTGAGAGGCTGGACGGGCACAGCATGATCTTGCTATTACAGAGGGAAGTAACAGGAATCTGGGTTTTTTCCTTTCATGAACTCAAATATGAATGCTTTTTGCAATCTCTGTTGGGGAAGAACCCTAAAAAGTAAGAATGTTAATCGAAGCATGTGCAGAAGCAGCAGATTTCTGCAGGCCTTGCTGCCTTGACCCCAGAAGTGCACCTTTTTTCTTAGTAGCAAATAGGCAGCTACAGCCATACTGACCTTGACTTTTCTTTATGTGCTGCTTACAGTGAATTAACAACAACTTTGCCTCATTTATTCCTGGATTCCTAACTGAAATAAGAATTTCTTCTTCCCAGTGAAGCAATTCATATTCTGCTTCTACAGCTACAAGTAGGAAAAAAAAAAAGAGAGATAAACCCCAGCATTACGTATAAAAATATGTTACAAATCAGCTTTGCCACAGCAAAACTCTATGAAAAAAAAACCCTCATCATAAACAAATAGAATCAGAAAGGTTGGTCGCTGAAGCATAGTGGTTGTTGAATCTCTAAGACTGATGCATCAGCTCGGCTCAAAATAAAAACCTAACAACCGCATAAACAGTTATATTTTATTAAAGATAACAAGGTTCTTTACCTCCTGGATGCTTTTATGTGCAGGATGACACAAGTCTCCCCGCACTCAAAATAGCACATGCTGTGGGAAATATTGTTGCCTGCTGTCACTGGCCACAGGGGACGTGCATGCCGCAGGGTCCTAGATAAGGCCAGAACACTGAACGAGACTGGCTGGGGTTCATCTTCTGTTCGTCAGAGCCGTTGTGTGCTTTTACAGCCACAAGCACTCAACAAGGAGTAGAACCCAGAGGGCTTTAGCAGTCTGTTCAGACACATCCAATAAATAATAAATATGTTCCCATAGTCAGAGAACCATGGAGAGCATGCATGTTCCAGGTAAGCAAACATACCACAACCTATGGTTTTAAGTGAAACCTGAACACTTCCTCTAACAGCTTTGCAACACCAGTTATCACGTTTGCCTTGCAAGTAGGTTTTGAAATCTAATGACCTGTCTCCAGTTTCAGGAGAAAACCTAGCAATATAAAAATGAAAGCAAAACCAGAAAACTTCTCGCAAATACTTCATGTACCACCAACTCATTGTCACACTCAGAAAGGCACAGAAGACGCGAAAAATCTACAACTGCCGTTGCCACTTATTGCGTATTATTTGACTGGGTGTTTTGGAATGGTTCAAGGATTTGTTTCACCTACAGCTAATGTCAAAAGGCTTCTCTTCTTATTTTAACATCTTAAATTTAAGAAATCTACCAAGGATCTGGATTTCTTGTGACATTCCTGATACAAGACTCTACTAGTTGCAGCTGAGTCAAGGATGAGTTCACAGTACTATTTCTTTTCAACGTTGCCTGTGGGGAAAAAAAATTAAAATTAAACCAATTTTCTGTAAAGTGAAATAAATCTATTTATTCCTTGAACACTATGTACGTAAAATAGTTTTCTATATAAAATGCCTGTTCTTTAAAGTGACGTTATTGGAGTTTTTAATCTCGCATTTACATTTGATGGTCAGAAAACCACAAATGACCAATAGATTCTTTTGTACAATCAACCATAAACTCCAGAGTGCAAAGTGAATACAGGTCATAAAAGGTTTACTACAAAAGTTAATCAGTTAATCACACAAAATTATTAATGTAAGTAGGCAGTAATTTGAGTTAAACTTGCAGAGTAATTGTCCACCTTGAGGAAAAATAACTTATTTTCAGTGCCACACAGCTAAAACCAAGCACTGACCAGAATATCTTTCTTTGCAAGCATGAATTCAATATCTTTACATTTCAATACTTCCGAAACTACCTTTTGTATCCCAACAACTCTGCCATCGCGGACTCCTGATTTTTTACCCCTCTTGTCATAAGGCAACAAGACAGGATTTCTGAATGAACTGTTTGTCTGCTTGAGTCTATCCTGCTAATAAATCTTGAATCTTTACAGAATCACAGGAAGGTTTCCAGAGGAGGGACCTCTGGAGGTCATCTGGTCCAAGCTCCATGCTCAAGCGGGGTGACCTAGAGGTGATCATCCAGAACCATGTCCAGATGGCTTTTGAAGACCTCCAAGGATGGAGAGACTCCATCACCTGTCTGGGCAACCTGTGCCAGAGCTCAGTCACTTTCACAGTGAAAAAACATTTCCTCAGCGTCAGAGCGAACATCCTGTGTTCCAGTTTGTGCCCATTTTAACTCGTTTCAATCAGACATGAAAGGGAGGAAATTCTGCAGGCTTCTTGAAGTACTGTGGAGGCTACTAGCCAGGAGAAAGGACAGCTCAGGTGAGGGCTGTCACCATGTGAACATAAGCCATCATGTGGATATTAGATGGCCAAGCGGGTTGTCCATAGGTGGCTGCCCACACTCATTGTGGCTCCTGATAAGTAGAAGTAGCATCAGAGGTGTCGGGAAGAGCTGGGTGAATGCTATGAGGGGAAAGCTTAGAGACCCCAGGACGTTAACCTGTGGGAAAGACAATTTCTTCCACTCCAGTGCTTGAAGAAAAAGTTGCTTTCTGTGGGTGGCTAAGTCTGTTCCCTGCAGTAGCTGAATATTGCAAATAGAATCTGTGTCCTCAGTGGCCTTGGAGAACCCATGCCTGTAGGGCAAATGGTATCTTCATCTCACAGCCAACCCAGCCTTACCAAGATCTATAGGTATATATTTATGAATATAAATTTTCCTAAGACAAGATTGATTTCTGTCAGTGGAAGGCAAGTGTGTAACTTAAACATCTTTATTCTTCATGGAAGTGGAAGCTTTTTTGATTCCTTTTTGTCTGTACAGCTCACGAGGAAACATTCGCATTTTCAGGGACTGTTATAAACGTCACAGGGTCAGGATCCATCAGGTAACCACGCAGTGGGCAGCCTTCCAAGTCCTGAGAAGGCAGGCAGGCTTTGGGGCGTGGGAATTCGTGTGGTCCTTAGTTTTGATTTGTGCAGGAGTTAACACAGGGAAAATTTTGACAGTTGAGCTGAAGGGAACTCTATTCCTGTTAAAATCATATCTTCGTGCAGCCTTGCTCCCTTGGAACTAGACAATGACAATGTGCTAAGATTGTTTATATGAACCCTGACCATCATATTTCAGGGCTTGTATAAACTGCCAAAGTTACGTGACCAGAGCTCCAATATCACTGATATTTTTCTCAGTAGAAAACATCCAGAAAGGTATTTGCAGTAGCTCAGCAGAGAAGCAAGGATGGTCTCAGAGTACAAATTTGTCTCAAAAGTAAATAAGTACCTGTAGTTATAAGCTGGTTCACTTTGTACCTTTCAATATTACTTAATTTCGGATAAAATGGGTAAATGGTCTACAATCGGCAGTCTGTTCCACTTACTCAGGCTTTGCCCTGCAGCTGTTGAACACCTTCCATGTGCACAGAGAACAGCACAATGAGGAGTTGTCAAAGGCGGGTTTTACCTTCTATCATCCTCTCCCTGCACTCAGGTCACGCAGGCAGGCTAAGGCTGCCCCTGTATTTATTTAGCCAAAACCTGTTCCTTGCTTTCTTGCTTAGTGATCAGGGCAGAGGACAGGTTTGTGAGAGCCTCTGTGTCTCTGGCCCAATTAATATTTTCTTATTCAGGAAAGAGACAAACTTGAGAATTATCCTTGAATGGCTCCACATTATCAGATGGGTGGCATAGTCATCTGTACTGTGGAAAAACCAAGAGAATTTGAATCTGGGTGTCCTCGATTCAAAGGAGTCTCCTATTGCCATGATACTGTCTGTTTGGGGATGTTTGTAATGCTTTTTAAAGAAAAAAAAGTGACAATTCTTGTGCTTGTCACAGTGGAGAGGGAGCATATTTTTTATAAATCCCAGATTTTCAGGAGACGAGAAATCACTACCGGGGGCCATTATTCAAACAAACAGAGTACCACTCTGTTTTCTAATCTTTTAATCATTCAGTCGGTCCAGCTTTTTGTGGAGACATCTTGGTGCCGATATGCACTGATGGACTTTTCAGATGCTTCACTTGGAACATGTAAGGAGAAAAAATAATAAACCAGCAATAATATTACTTTCTGTTAAGGAAAGTTCACTGCTACATGCAGTGAAAAAGTGCAGAGGTCAGAAAGATCCAAGGGTTCAAGAAAAACACTACTCTTTAGTGACACCATCAGATTTAAAGAACGTTTTAAATAAAAAGTATATGCGTTTATTTATTCATTGGTTCATTCTATCTTTGGACAACAAGACTTTTGAGACCAGGCATCTGGTCATCCCATGACCTCCATGGGAGCCGCTGAGAACCACAGGCCAGTGATGACAGTTGATCAGCCTTCTTTGCTAACAGCATCTCCACGCAGGTTTGGCGGAGACATTCAGCCTATAATAAATACGGGGAAAGACAGGCCTAGAACTGTCTACTGGCTCATTATTAATGCATTGGGATGATCTGGACCTGTGACCACTTTACTGAATCCCCGACCCTCCCACAACTTCTTTTTGTGTCTGTGCCTACGGCAGGAACGCTTCTGAACTTGACACATAGGCAATCACAGCGGTGGTGTTTCACCTCACGCTCCTTCCGTCGCCTGCACCCCAGGGACAGCACCCTTCTGCAGGACAGAGCTTGCAAGCAAAACCAGCTTGTGTGTGCTCAGCATGCAAAAGCTGCCCACCCCCACCCCCCCCAACAGAAGAGATGCCATTTCATCTGGTAGCGCCTACTGTGTGTGGCTTAAGAACAAACCAAAAATGGAAGAAGACTGAATCAATCATGCAGGCACAGCATGGCAGAAAGAGGAAGAGTGGAGAACATTAGATCTCTCTTTATTGTTATTCTTTTTTCCCCTGTTACTTACAGCCACTAAGCAAAAGGCTAGCGGATTTAAGTGCTATATAAAGATGAGTAGCAAGGCAAGTCCAGGAACAATACAACTGAAGGAAAAGGACTTCCAGAAGCAGACTCAGGGGTTTCTTTTTTGTGTGTGAGGCCTGGCAGCAGCTAATCTCTGCTGAGTAAAGATAGCCTTTCAGCTCAGCTCAGTCGACTATGCTGCTGGAGGAGGAAAACCAGGGAATCGTTTCATTGTCATTGCTAGGGAGCCACCAGATGCTTCGGATTCCATATATTTGGGGGATAAATCTTTCAAAAGCTCCATTGACACTGGAGTATGTCAATAATTCAACGTATTAGTTGGATGCAAATACTGCACAATAAGGTATGGAAAGAAAACTGTAATTGGGAATGCTGGGGCAAAGGGGGCTCTATCTTCTGACTGAGCCCATTGTTGAACTCCAGGCTGAACCTCCGACCCTTTACATTGGAGGGACACAATAGGCTTTGATATGAGATGGTGGGAAACGGTCTTGGAGGCTCATTTCACATTCAGCTGCAATTCATCAGCTTGGCTGGGACTTCCAGCAGCTTTAATGACCACTGCAATTGATGGTTAAATCAATTTGTGACGGTGACAGCATGGCTGGCCCCTAGACTGTAACAGTCCCGGATTACAACAGGCAGAAAGGGCCCCGCTATTCAGACGTGCGTGGTTTCTGCTCGGCTCAGAGTGGGAACCACGGCGAGACAAAGTCACACAAAAAGGAGGCCTGGAGAACGTACGCGTTCCCTGCAGCTGATTGCACACCACCATGGCCGCTTTGTACTGCGAGGAGGCAGGTAAAAATAAAATAAATGAATAATCATTGATTCCGATAAGAAATATACAGTAGGACACAAAAGATCCTGATATCTAACTCTATCCTTAGGGAAAGTGGCAACCCAGAAAGAATTTCAGCTTTGTTCCTCTGGAGACGAAGTGGGTGGTCCATCCCCCCTCCACCCTCGACCCCAAACTGTCTTGCTGGTTCCCCCACGGTACAAACCCGGCCGCGTCTGGATTATGATCGAGCGGGTTTGCCTTTGGCAAGAGGGGCAATGGCAGGGGGGATGGGGGCCAAATCTCTCTCTCAGACAGTGGGAAGGAAGAACTGCTCCCTCTTCTGCCACTGAAGAAAAAACGCATTTGAAACATGCTATGATTTATTTTTCGTGTTTGCACGATTGTAATTACCTCTCACACCGAACAGATATTACAGGGAAAGCAGACAACCAAAGATCACGCGGGTGGCCTTGCACTTGATAATTACGTTACAGGAGATTCACTTGTTTTGGACTGGGATTTACAAGCCCAGTGCCAGCTGACTGCAAGACAAAAATGCTCTTTCAAATCATCTTAGCTCTCCCTTCTCCTGCATCTTACTGGTATAATGGGTATGTGCATCCAAAAGCTAAGGTGTGTGTCAGAAGCAGACAGAATTTCTAGAAAATGTGTCATCATGATTCTGCTCTTCAGTATAATATTTTACATAAGCTAACAGTGGCTAAAAATTTTCAAACACATATATATCTCGACGTCGCAGTGTGGATACGACCCAATGTAAATGTGTGTTTTGTTTAAGTCGAATTGAAACGCATCAGATAATTTAAGTGAATTTGCTGAACCTAAACAGAAGTTCTGAAATTCGTATTTCATATGTGTATCTAACTAAGCATAGATTCGTTTAAAAAATCAATGTAATATGTAGTCAGAGAATCAAAATACTTAAAAATTTATAGGCAGAAGCTGTTAATGTGAGCACCACAAATGATGCTAATAAATAACTTGTAAATTATACAGGCAGTAATTACAAGTCTTTCTTTGTGGCTAGGAATGATCAAGCCATTTCTGTGTATACTGAAGAAACGTGTTGAGAGAACTGAAAAACAAAGAAAATGTGTGACACAGTCCACTGACCTGTTACACAAATCCCTTCATTCACGTTCTGAGTTGAAACTAAAATTAATAACCAATTACGGCATCTTCCTTACAAAATGTCCTGGTCTAAACGGTGCAAAAGAAAGAGCTGTTTAGCTCTTTGAAGTATGGGAATTAATTGGTTCATGTTAATACCTGAAAATTAGTATCCTGAAATAAAGTACCACATCTTGAAAATGTAAACAGGTTTTTTTTTTTTTTTTTTTTTTTTTTTTTTTTTTTTTTTTTTTTCCCTAAAAGATCTGTCCAAATATTGAAAAAATATTATTGCTGACAGTAGAGAGGTCTGGCACTAGGTCCAAATCCTGACAGGAGAGGAGGGGAAAAAAAAAAATAAAATCACTTGGTTTCTATAGTAACAGTGCTGGTAGAAATAGTTGTGTGAGCATACTGAACATGCATAAAAGCCTTCCCAAGGGAGGCTGGAGGATTTGAAGAAAGAAGGGGAAAAAAAAAGATGGCAGCTTCTGCAGAAAGCACAGAGACATTTTATGCTGAATAAGTGTTTCACATTCGTGGTGTGATCAATAACAAAAGGTTGTTGCTAAGAGAATATTAAAAAATGTTTAATATCTGTCCATTTATACTTAAACTATGTGTTTGTGCGTGCTTGTTACTATACGGAACGTACGACATGCAAATTTCTTTCTGCACACATCTATGTAGAAATTGGAGTAAGAATAAATTATACATCACCCTACACAATGGAAATATAATGTGAGACTATAAAAAACTCCTTAGTGTATGCATTATCATATATAATACATCACATCTGGACGCCTCTACCGTACCAGATACATTAAAAACATCTGCATACATTTAAAGTATAAAAAAAATAGTATCAGTCTGAAATATTTGACACACTGATTATCCTTGAGAAAATCAGCATGCAAAGGAACTGCCAAGGAGCAGCAAGAAGCACCTACCATTATTTGAGGGTGGGGTATTCAGTTTTGGCAATTTAAACATTTGAATTAAAGGTGATTTTGTTAGTGGTGATCGAGAAGACAGGAATTAGTCAGAGTCTGTTGTACAACGAGCACGCTATATATACCAGCCAGGCTCTGCCATTCAGCCTGCTTAGAAACCAAGTGATCACGGTTCATTGTTTTGAGCTAAAAATGTTCACTAGCCCTTTATTTACATCTGCTTCAATCCTCTCCATTCATTGTCAGTTGCTATAAACTCGCTCCATGGGGGATGGATTGGCACGGAGCAAAAACGTGACGGAGGCTCCCATGCAGAGGATGAGCCGTTGCTGTGAGTGAAATCCCACATCCGTAAAGCTGGGGGAAGGGGCAGAATTCCCCGTTACATTCAAAAGCTTCATTTTTGCAAGCGCAAAGGCAAAATATTTTTGGTGGCGCACCACCGGAAGAATGCACCTTGTTCTCATGGGGCTTTCGGAGCATCACGGAGAGCTAAAATTTCCGGAGCTTGCTAGATTACCTCTGGGCTATGGTGAGAGAGGATATTCATCCAGAAAAAATGGCTACCAGACGCAAGGCATCTTTACAATTCAAAAGAAGCAGCTCATTTTCTGGGGCCGACACTTGCAGAGACAAAAGTGACACAGAAGTATTCCCTTTCCCTCAGCCCCCTTCCCTCCCTCTCCCCTGCGAATCCCTCCAACCAGCTGTCCAAGGGGGCCCCAGGAGCAGAAAGCGGCTTTCTCCTGCGCCAGCCACACGGCCGTCCTCCCTCCCTCCTCCCCTGCGAGCGGGAGCCGCTGCTATTCACGAGTGTGTGCTGAGTGGGGCACGGGCGTACAGCCAGCAAGGACCTCGCCTTGAGGACCTCCCCAGAAAACTGGGAAGCGAGAAAAGCAAAGGATGCGCTTCGGACACCGGCTGCCAACAGGTGCGCAGCATGTCCCATGTCAGGTAGAGCCAACGCACTGTTCTGTAAGGAGCGAACTTTGTAAAAGGTGCACGTGCACCGGGGAATTGTAACGCCACCGAGCTTCCAGCTCGTTTGGCAAATCACAGCACTAGCCAGGGTGGCCCCTTTGAAAGTCTGAGGCTGCACCACCAGCACTTTCAGAGTGAAAGTATATTTTGAAGAAGGTATTTTTAATCTCCCCTGTTTGACGATTGTGCTGTTCACATTAGAGAAAAGTGGAAATTTAATCATACAGTGATCATACTTCACCCTGTTTCTTAAGCTTCTCCTGCAAGCCTTGTTAGTCATCACTTTTCCTTAATTAGATGTCAGGTTAACATTTTCCTGACACGAACAAGGACTCTCTGCACTTCTCAAAACAAACATTCCTATCTGCCCTTGGAAATTCACTTAGATCACATCAGCCTGGCACGTCTGGGCTTAGCTGAGCACGGCTCGGCTTCCACAGCTCTGCTCAGTTTGGCTCAGCACAGCTCGGCTTGGCATGGCTCAGCTTGGTGCAGCTTGGCGCATCCTGGCTCAGCTCGGCATGGAACAGCGCAGCTTGGTTCGCCTAGGCACGGCATGGCGCAGCTCAGGTCAGCTCGGTACAGCTCAGCTCGGCATGGCTTGGTTCAGCTCAGCACAGCACTGCTTGACTTGGCACAGCTCAGCTCAGCACGTCATAGCCCAACCTGGCTTGGAATGGCTTGACTCGTATGCTGTTGTAGTCAGTACGAGAGGTGCTGCTGCTGCTGCGTGTTATTTCTGCTGTCACACCTTAACTCTGACACTTTCCCTGCCCATTTTCAACGTTATTAACTCCTACCAAATGAGTCTGGGTCAAAAAGCAACCCCTGCTCCCTTGTTTGGAGCCTGAGCCATAGCCCATATTGGCTTGTATCAGCAAGTGTGGCCAGCAGGACTGGGGCAGTGATGGTTCCCCTGTACTGGGCACCGGTGAGGCCACATCTTGAATTCTGGGTTGTTCTGGGACCCTCACTCCAAGAAGGACACTGAGGTGCTGGATGGAGTGTGTCCAGAGAAGGGCAACGAAGCTGGTGCGGGGTCTGGAGCAGCTGAGGGAACTGGGGTTATTTAGCCTGGAGAAAAGGA
>NW_010404290.1:0-234 GCF_000710305.1 Buceros rhinoceros silvestris | reverse complement strand
AAAGTGCGGTCAAGGCCTGGCCCAGGCTGCCCAGGGCAGTGGTGGAGTCCCCATTCCTGGAGGTATTTAGAAGACATATAGGTGTGGTCCTGAGGGACATGGTTTAGGGACCCTGGCAGTGCAAGGTGAACAGTCGGACTTGATGATCTTAAAGGTCCCTCCCAACAGAAACGATTCTGTGGTTCTGTAATAAGCAATTATCCTTGTTATTGCCAGAGCTTGGGCGGGGGGGTG
>NW_010404289.1:13426-21142 GCF_000710305.1 Buceros rhinoceros silvestris | reverse complement strand
AAAAAAATTGTATGGTTCAGAAAGCACAGGGTGGAGTCGCTGCAGTTGTGTTGCTAATATTGAAACATAGATTTTCTTAAACAAACAAAACCACTCAAGCTTCTCTGTTAGGTTTTGTGATGCTCTGCTCAGAACTCCGCATTCACAGATATTCCAGCTTTAAGAATTGTTTCAGATGATTTCCCACCCAGGTGGGTGGGGAAGCAGGGTTTAAAAACCGAGAAAGCTTTTCCTTGTCAGATGCTGCTGGTTTGCTTCTGCAATTAGCTTATATCTGTGGGAAGGATGCCTGGAGAGCAGGCTCATGCTCCCTTGCTGGAGCCTCCTGGGCAAAGTCCTCCGCTGCCAGGAGCTAGAGAGTTCAGTGCCTGCAGTCACTTGCTAAGGAGGAATTTGATCCCATGGTGACGAATTTGGCTTGTTGCCTCCTCTCAGGTGCCAGTTCATCCAAGCATGGCCACCCAGATGTTTGAGGGGAAAGGGCATGCAGCTGTCTACCAGAAGTACAGGTTTGCACCAGGCAAAGAGCTGCAGCAAACCATCCTCACCTACCTGCAGGAAAAGGTGAGTGGGGTATGGCCAGGCTGTAGGAAAAATCAAGGTAGTAGCATTTGTGGGAGTGTTACCTTGGATGGTGCCACAAGGAAGAATAAATTGATAGGGCTTAAGGCAAGATCCAGGCACAGAAGAGCTTTTCCATGGGTTGTGCCATGCTGAGGCTGTTTCTCTGTGGACGTTGTGGGAAGGAATGGGGTAAAACCCACAGAAATTGGGTCACTGCCTGCTGAGATCCATCCACTTCTCCCTGCAGAGGGCAAACCCTGCTGAGCTGGTGGTGGATGTCGGCTGTGGGTCCGGACAAGGGACCCGTTTTCTTGGGGAGCACTTCAAGAAGGTGGTGGGAACGGACATCAGTGAAGCACAGATCCAGGAGGCCAGGGATGCCCCCTCGCTGCCTGGCATCTCCTACCTGTGAGTGTCGGGGCAGCAAGCTCAGCCAAAGGCAAAATTTGGGTTCTCATGTCAAGGTTGTGTTTTTTGAGTATGGTTGCTGAAAGAGCCAGCAGGCACCAAAGAAAATCTCATCTGACGGGATTCCTGGTGTGAACCGGGCATTATCCTAGAGTTACAGTAGCCATGGTCTTGCAACCCAAATGATCATCATTGACTCCAAAAAATACGCACTGACTTCATGTCCTACTTCCTAACTTCCATATTGCGCACTGCCCTTTTTCCTTCCCCTTCCAGCGTGTGCCCCGCAGAGGAGCTGCCATTCAAGGATGCCTCGGTGGGCGTCCTGACTTCCTTTACAGCTGCACACTGGTTTGATATTGAGAAGTTCATGAGAGAAGCAAACCGGGTGCTTAAGCCAGGTGGTTGCGTGGCCATCAGCACCTACACCGTGGACATGAGCGTGCGCTACGGAAACTGCTCGGACGAGCTGACCAAAGTCTTCAGGGAGGTGAGGTGATTATGAAACCTAAACCTCAGGGCTTCCCCTCCTGGTCTGGGCAGGGGGAAATGTGTAGTATTTGGATGCAGAGAGGAAAGCAGTGGGCTTCAGGGGTATGAGTAGAGGACTCCTGTTGCAGGGTGGGGCAGAGGGATGGTTAAACACAGGGACAAGGTTGAGATGGGGTTTGGGGGCTCCCATGCAGTGCTGGGGCTGGCTGGATGAGAAGAAGGTCATTTTGATCAATAGGGCAGACTCTGGTGTGGTGAGAAGGGCTGCAGAGCAGATTTGGGGGGCTGTTATCATTAAAGAGACCTCTCCTGTTGCCCTAACTGCAGTGAAAAGAATGGGAAGTAGAAGCTGTTTGGAAAGAGGTCTTTTTGTGATCTTGCTTGTCAAAGGTTGTTTTAACTACTCAATAAAAGCACTTTCCACTACGAGTAAGGGCAGAGTAGTGAGGACAGGACCCTTATCTCTACAATAAAATAAGATCCTTAAATTCTTGACACTAAGCGATTTTGGGATATATTTTAATGCAAGGAGTAGTTTAAAAAAAAGCATGAATGCATCAGATCTAGGTCCAAGCAAGTGGAAACTGAGAGCTTAGAGTGTTTTTGTATTTGTTTTTTAATACATTGTTTTTACAGTGCTGGGACCTGATTTTAAAACACTCACATGATAGATTAAAACTCGTCTTGGATGACTACAAAAAGATCTTTGAGGCCTTGCCGTTTCCAGACAAGAAGAGGTGAGCAGAAACTCCTTGGTGCAGCACCAGGAACAGATGGAGGTGGCATCTCTGCTCCTCTGCGGGGCTGCTTTGCTGCTGGCCCAGCGAGGACACGAGGGAGCTGGGTTTGTCAGAGCCGGTAGCTGCTGGGTTTTAGCAGATGCCTTTGCATCACGGCAGAGCCATGCGGCTGCATTTCCAGTCCTGTTGGATTTAATGTGGCTCCATGCTGGGCCAGCAAATGTGGTCTGAAGGGCTGCAAGGACCCTTCCTGCTCAAGGCAGAACTGGGTTTTTTTTTTTTAGTTGGTGGTTTATGATAATTTGAGGCTTCTGGGCAGATCACTTAATGGATAAAAGGGAAAAAATGGAGTAAGAACCTGTCCCAGAACTCCAGAGAGACAGTACTTGTGTTGCCACCAAAGCATGGGGCAGCAGCTGATTCTGCAGGCAAGAAGGATGTGGTGGTGGTGGTGGTGGCGGTGGTCGTGTTGCAGAAGTACTGGTGTCCTGATGGCCAGAGGGGAAAGGACTCTGCAGGCAGGCCTGTGTCAAAAGGACTGTTCAAGTCACAGACTATGTTAGGTGGTCTCTGGGACCACATCTGCTTCTCCAGTAGTGTATCATTAGAGCTCCTCACCCAGCAAATGCCACAACTGGATGTTGTTTCCATCTGTTGAACCTCTGATGTCAGGTATTTTGTTCACCACCACCTCAATCTGTTGTCCTTGTTCCACTGCCTTTGAGATTTAACTTGCTAATGCTTCTTTTTTCCCCGTGACTCTTCTAGAATCACTGATATCTTTGACAACATTCCCATGACGGTTGCTAGTGTGGTAGGTTACATGGAATCTGCTTCTCCATATCAAGTTTTTCTGAAAAAAGACCCTGAAGCTGCAAAATCCCTCCTCCGAGACACTGAAAAGAGGTGAGAAAACTGCTGGGAAAAACAAGCAGGATGTGGAGGACCTGTCTTATACAGGGCACGAAGAGTGAGGTTGTGGAGACCCCTTCAAAGCTGGAAGTGAGGTATGCAGCGATGCACTCCTTCCTCTTGCCCCAAGGTGTGGATGGCAACTTGTCAGAGGTCAGACAGCAGATCCTTAGCTGCTCACAGCATGACTGACCTCAGATTGAGTCTGTTGGCTGAAAGTCCATGTAGCTGCATGGTGGTCTTGCACTGATGTATCCATTTAAGTCTCATGTCAGAGGTATCTTGAGTTTCTTTGCCTCTTGATTAGCAGAGAGCAGGAAAAATACTGAGTTACATTTTAAGCAACCTATTTGGCCCACAACAAAGGTCTGCTGCAAAGCTGGGAAGGGGAGGGGGCCCTGTGCCTGCTAATTTATTCATTGACAGAACTACCCTTGTGCATGGGTTAGAAGCATATGCCATCAAGACTCCTGTGCTTTGGGTGGAAGGCACCTATCTCTGACTGTGGATGATGCTCACGTAAGGTGGGAGCTGGCTGAGCAGAGTGACACCTTTCTTCTGCTTCTCGTTTCAGGATGCTGGAGATAATGGGAGTTTCTTCTGCTGAAACCCCAGTGGAGTTCTGGGTGAGACATGTCTGTGTGCTGGGGTGCAAGGGACAGTGAGAGGAAATGCTTCTCCTGCTCCTGTGCTGGAAGGGAAGGAAGAAGTGGGTTGTCTCCTAATACTCCACTTGTATTCCTTGGGGAGATTGCTGACCTTGATGATTAAAGTTTTGATTTTCTGTGGAAAGAAGACGGTGGTTTATGCCTACTTTTGGGTTACTGTCCAACTTGGTGCTCTGCTATGCCCAGTGAAAGAGTCCAGTTTCAGATCGGTGCTTCTTGGATTGCACAAGGGGAATGAGAATTACAGTAAAAATTGAGAAACTTGCTGCATTTCTTACACAATAATAACAATAAAAGATGAGGAAAAGTTGCTTGTGTTTTCTCTTTTGAAGAGCGGCTGTAAAGCACCTGCCGGGATGGGAACGACTGCACTTCTTGGACACTGCTTACCTAGGCCCTGAGCAATGGGGTTCCAAGCTGGGGCCAGCCTGGCACAGGGCCCCTCCTGTTTGCTTTCTGATTAAGTCCAGGCACTTTCCCTTCCCTGTAATTTCTGCCCTGGGCAAGGTGATCCTGATGCCAAAACTGGGAGAGCTTTGGCCTTGCTCTGTTAAACCTTGGTGCACTAAAGGCCGAAGTGACACCTCTGGTCCCTGCTCCTAAGAAAGCACCTGGAGAGAGCTTACAGGAGCTTCAGCTGTGGTCCTGGGGCTCTTGCCTATGGTCCTGCCATGGGTATAGGGTCTGAGCCTCCTTAACCTGGTGAAGTTGCTTGATCCTGGGCATGTCTCCACTGGGTCACTGAGTGCTGGATTAGCTAGCCCAGGGTGGGGAGCAAGGACTTTGACCCCACTTGGTGGCTCCCAGGAGGGTGTGGGGTCCCCAGAGGACAGCTGCAGGGAGGAAATTCCATCACTAATGTGAGACTGCAGTCTGTTTCCATGGCCATGTGTTGGAGAAGACCTCGTTCAGCAGTGATGCTGGATCAAGCCCTGCTGCCAGTGAAGAGGCTGCACTTGGTGAAGGTTGTGTTTTGAGGAGCATGAAAACCATCCTTGCTGGGTGAGGATTGGGCTGGTGGCTTGTCATCTTCTGAAGGGGCACTAGAGGTCTCTCCCTTCCCAGAAATGCACTGGAGGACACAGCTGCTGGGGTGCTGGTGGCCCTTGGCTGTCTCAGCCGGGGAAGCCCCAGGTGGGCTGGTAGGGATTGTCCTGGGGAGGTGTATCCTGCCTGGGCAGGGAGGTGTCCCTGGGCAGGTACACCCCGTGTGTTAGGGCTGAGCCCTTAGTTAGGTGGTAGGGATTGTCCTGGGGAGGTGTATCCTGCCTGGGCAGTGAGGTGTCCCTGGGCAGGTACACCCCGTGTGTTAGGGCTGAGCCCTTAGTTACTTGGCAACAGCACCTCTGGAGACTGTCCCCGATGGAGTGATGTCTGAACCACTCCTAAAATTGGAGCTGGGGTGATAGACAGCTCCTGACCACCAGCAACTGGGGTCACCAGCCAGTCCTAGAGGGATAGGGGTCCAGAAGGGCGGGAACTGAAGACAAAAAAGAAGAGCTTGCATGTGGCCACCTCTTGGGCTCTTCTCTCTCTCTTCACTAGATCCCTGCTGGCCGAGTCAGATGCCTGAACCCACCCCCCGTTGGCAGTCCGATGCAGGACCAGTGATTTCTATCTTTCTCTCCCACTGAGTGGGAGACACTTTCTCTCTTTTTCTTTCTCTCTCAGACAGCAACTCCACCGAGTGAGGCTGGAGTAATCACCATCACCCAGCTCAGCTGCGTGGGCTAATGTCTCTCTCTCTCTCTCTCTCTTCCTCTCCTTTTCTTTGCCTTTTTCCATTTCCCATTTAATATTCTCTCTTGCGAAGCCACTATCTCAAAATTGTCTATAGTTTTATAATCACATGTTGAAGTTTCTATGAGTAAAAGTTTCTTTACCCTTACAGACCCTGAGTGTTGGCCACTCCTTCTTTCTGCACGGAGAATTCCAAAGATCACCTACCTGAGTCTGGCTAGGATGGGACGTTACACTGTATCCCTACACCACCAGCACAAAGGCTCTGGGGGAAAAAGTGCTTGTTTGGGGGTTTTCCTCCCTGTAGATGTAGAATGGTTTATTTAAATCTGCTCACAAATTAACTTTGCAGTTAACAGCCCTTCCCTCCTTGGCATCAGCAGAATGCTCAGGACATCCCCCAGGATGATGAGCAGGAGACTGGTGTGATGTAACCTGCTCGGGCATGGTGTCAGCAGCACAAGGCATGTGGAGCGGCACAAACCAGCCCAACATCATGGCAGATGATGCAGCTTGTATGTGTGGAGAGGTGGTGAAGGACTCTGGGGTGCACAGTGGGGACAGGTGTGGTGAATGCTGAGTGGAGGCCACTTGAAGTCCCTTACTCCAGCACTATCAGGCCATGGACTTCCATACATCACCCAGGGTTTTGTTTTTAAAGCTGGCTTTTTTGGTTCTTTTTATCTTCTCTAAAACAACTAAAGCAACTTTGGCAGGAGCCAGTTCCTCCCAGACAAGCCCACCAGCTCCAAAAAGGTGTCAGGAAGGAGCATCTGGGCTTGTCCTTACCCACTCCAGCGGCATGGCTTGCGGCCAAGGCTTTTCTGTGCTTATGCCATGTGTCGGCAGGTGAGTCACAGGGCAATTGCCTCACCTGGCACTGGTGCCCACACTGCCTACAGTCCTGCCTACTTTCACTTTCCTTCTCGCACCTGGAATTTCTCACATACCTGGAATTTCTTGTGCCAAGCAAGTGAGTGACTTCAGCCTGCTGGGCTGCGTGAATCCGAGGAGGGGACTCCATCAACATCATCTGTGCTGTTCTCCCAGCATGGTGCCATTTGCCGTTGGGGCTGGAATGGTGATAGCAGTGGGTCCCCGGTGTCCTGCAGAGCCTGCTGAGCTCAGCATGGTGTCCCCACTCTGTGGCAGCTTTGGGACACCCTCTGCTGTTGTGACAGGAGCTGGCACTAGCACGGTTTGGAGAAGTTGTGCCAAATGCAGACGGGGTGTGTTGGCTGGGCTGGGGCCAGGGTATGCTGTACAAGATGCTTGCTGGTGTGCTGAAGCCCAGGAGATCTTCTGCCTTAAGTGCCTGGAAGCTGTGCTTGTGGTCCTGGACTGCCCACTCAGCTTTTGCTTTTTCTTTGGTACCTTCAGATGTCCTTTTGCTTGCATGAAGAGATGGCGTTTCGCTTTACTTCTCCAACCAGAAATTACATGTGGGACATAAAAGCCACAGCAATGAGAAAGAGGAACCGAAGGGAAACTGGGTCCTGCCAGGGTGTGATGCTGCTCCAGCACCTGATGGGTGTCCCCAGTGCTGTCCTTGGTGGGGATTGTGGCATGGGGCAGTGATTCCATGGTGGATCCATATATGTGACAAGGAGATCTTCCAGCCCTGGTCTGGGTCCACAGGGCTGCAGAAGATGCTGAGCCAGCACTGCAGGCACTGGGCATCACTGTCTGGGTGCTGTGAACCTTGCTTAAGCCCTGCTAGCAGCCACTGGAGATCCAAACCTAGGTGTCAAAACACCCCAGCCTGGAGGAGGAAGCACTCTGTGGCACGTGTCTCATGAACTGGCTGGGCTGCACCGAGTGGGACCTTGACCCACCATCACCCTCCAGCTGCTCCACTGCATCTCGAAAAGTGCCAGGCAGGGCCAGGTCCTGCTCCCTCTCCTCCCTCACCAGGGACCACGTTCATTTTTGGACCTGTTGGGCTTTTTTCTAAGGTGCTGCCTATTCTGACAGAGCTGTTCCCCTCTTGGGCACATGCATGAAGTTACTTAGGCTGGTTGGGGCTTTTATTTTGTGATCGTGTTGAATGCAGACAAGTTGCATTGAATAAAAAATAAGGTTTCTAAATCTGTGCATTTTTTTAATAGGAGAGGAAGGACAGCACCATCATTCTGTTCACTGAGAGTGCAAAGGACCCCAGCATCGGCTGGGGCTTAGGCTTTTGGTTACAG